>NC_084514.1:16013425-16168425 GCF_024500385.1 Phyllopteryx taeniolatus
CAACAACCCCTCTCCTATTGGATGCACTGTCTAATGTAAAGCCAACGCTGCTCCCGAGTTGAACATTTTCAACTCAACACGCGACGCTGCGACAGCAAACACCCACTTTGAGCATCGCTACGTAATGTGACATTGCGTTCCTTCGTCGTTCCAATGCAGCACATACACAATGAAGTGGTTCATTGATGGTGTTCTGTGCCCTGCCAAATTCAGTGTGAAATGGCTTGTATGGACACACGGACGCATGCATGCATGCATACACAGTGCGTCTTGACCAGTGGCGTGTGGTGCGTTTCGGACCTGGGCCCTTATTGGGGGAATAATTGTCCAAATCCACATCTTAATGCCACCACTATCAGATTGCAAAATGCTGTGCAAAAATACAATATAAGTATGCATGGTAGTACGGAAAGAGAGAGCTGTTTAGCATATTTGATGATGAATACCATTATTACTAAAGCAAGACATATAGTTAAACCTTTACCTTCCAATACATAACTTTACAAAAAAAGTACAAACCTCTACACTACAATATAGACGTTCTAATGACATGACAAAAGCATTAAAACTTTGAATAAAATAAATTGTACTCACCGAGGTGCGAATTATTTATTGACAAACTCCATAATCCTTTGCTGCTCAGAGCTATAGTTGTGTTGGGTTTTAGGAACTTGCTAGCAGTCACAACTAGCAATTTACTGCTGCTCTGGAAGTGAAGCAAATGAACAATTGTCCTCACAATGTCAACTTTTTCTTGAAAAAGTCGCTTTGAAAACCAATTTTTAATCATGTCTTTAAGGCACATGTGCGTATCCCAATGAATCCAACCGAGTTCGAGACAGGACACGCCGGAGATGAGTTAGTTTTGACCAATCAGAGTTTGGGGAAATGCGGACATCACTCTGCGCTTCAGCAAAGGTGGAGAGTAACGTGAAAGCGTGAATCTGACCTCTGACTGGTTAAAAAAAAGACAGCCGATGTTTATAGTTTCTATGTGGCCTACCCCAGCGGTCGGGATTCTGAAGGCCCTGGGGAGATTACATTGACATGTAAACACATAGAAGCTGAAATTTGATTGGGGGAGAAAAAAGCAAAAAAGCTGGGCATCCATCCATTTTCCGTACCGCTTATCCTTACTAGGGTCCCAGGTGTGCTGGAGCCTATCCCAGCTATCTTCGGGCGAGAGGCGGGGTACACCCTGAACTGGTCGCCAGCCAATCGCAGGGCACAGATAAACAAAACAGCCATTCGTACTCACATTCACACCTACGGGCAATTTAGAGTCTTGGCTCATGCAACCTACCATGCATGTTTTGGGGATGTGGGAGGAAACCAGAGTACCCGGAGAAAACCCACGCAGGCACAGGGAGAACATAGTATAATAGTATAGTTTGATTATGTATCCTGTATTATATTGTCTTGTAGATGTATTTTACTGCTTTTTTACATCATGGGACTACAGATGAAAAACTACAGACTACAGATGAAAACTAGCCTTCTGGCTAATTCTGGCTTTTTTAACCATGTGTACTGCATGTGTTTTATGAAATTGCATTGTCCCCTTTCAAAAATAAACTGATAAACTGATAAACTAAACATACAAACTCCACGCAGGCCACCTCCTTGACCGTGCCGCTGTGGAGCCCTCTCCCTCCACACATGGAAGTGGAGGGAGGGTGCGCAGGTCAGGCAGGTGTTTCCAGCAGGGAGCCAACGGATGTTGCCAGGGTCCTCTGCTACTTGCTGCCGCGGTGTGAGTTCTCGCAGTAGTACACAAGTTTCTGGTCGTGGGCCGGGTGCTGTCGCGAGATCTGGCGGCAACACGATCAACCTGCTCGTTGACACACTCACACACTAACAGCAGCCACCCAGCAGCCGAGCGAGCCGAGCGAGCGCTGCTTGCCTGCCTGCCTGCCTGCCTGCCTGCCTGGCCGGGACTTGGACTGAACGCTGGAAGAACCGAAGAGGGGGAATCCGACATCTGGCCGCACATCATGATTTTAGCACGTCGATGTGCCTAGGTGGCCAAAGGAACACACTCGCATCACGGAGAAGGCGGAAATAAATGTAAGTAAGCAGTTTTCGTGTGTTTGGGCACAGCGAGGAAGCGAAAGTTAAACGAGTCCAGTTGCCGCTTGGCTGGGTTCGTTTTGGAGGAGTTTTTATTTTATTTTAATTTTATCCCCCCCCCCCCTCCCCCAAGGCTCCTTCTAAATGTGTCTAACACTTTTGGGCCACACTGTGCTGCCTCACTTGCACCTTTCCCTTTAGCGTTCATGTGCACATAGCGGAGGCGTCAAACTTTTAATAACCCATTAACTAAGTACACATAAACGTCTCGCAGTAAAGATAAATACAAATACTTGTATTGTCATCCTTACGCTGTAGTTTAGTTTATTTTTTTTTCTTTCTTCCGGCTATTAACCGTCGATCAAAAGTGAGCAGCGGCGGAGCTATCTTTACACTTTCGGGGGTGGGGGGGGGGGGTGTTTTTGTTATCAAATTGGCACAAGTGGTGTGCTTTTGGACAGCAAAGGGGTAACATATGGCATAAGGGGAGCACAGCTGGAGGTAGCGTTTCCATTGCGGTGATGTCAGAGCAGCTGACTCCACAGCTTGCAGTGTAATTAGCAAACAGAGCAGCAGTTTACTCACTCCTTTTTTCCTCTTTTTTGTTTTGTTTTCTAACACTCCTTGCCCGGTGGACCCACCGCTATCATTTCCAGTCCCGCTTGCTTGTTCTGTAAACACTACCCTGCGTTTGTGTCTTCTTTGGAAACGTTTTACGCATAAAACAAATCTTTCTGGAAGCTCAAGAAGTGGAATTGAAACTGGAACACATTGGATCCTTGAGCAGAATGGGTGAGCCCGCTTTGATGCAGTTGGGAAGATGGTCCATAAAGTTGAAAGATGCATGTGAATTCGCTCTTTATTGTATATGACTGCAATTAATCCAGAAGGAATCCAAATTGAATTTAGGGAGATTTTGCAATGCTTTTCAATGTAAATCTACTATACCTGCACATTTTTACTTTTAAATATATATATTTTTTTTAGTTACTATGACTTTCTATAGTTTGGCGATTTCAACTGGGCATGTAGGCAAAACTGAAGTTTTCTTTCTGTGGGATTTCATTTGCAAACTTAAGGCATTTTACTCCAATTCAGTTTTGTTTTCCAAATCCACCTTTCCACATTTGTACTTATCAGCCTTCATAGTGATTATAGTGAGAGATGTGATGCTTGGACTTTTTCATGTTTTGGGAGAATTCCAACAGGATCTTCTTCTTTTCCTCTTGGCTTGTCCCATTAGGGGTCGCCACAGCGTGTCATCCTTATTCACTCAAAACTAAGTGTTCCTTCAGGGGAATTAAGTTTTAAACTTAAGCCAGTAATATGTACACCGATTCAAGTCCAGAAATGTTGGCTTCACATTAAGGTTGTAAAGGTTTCCAAAATTAGTCTGCACATAAATACTTTCACATAATTACCTTTTTGTTATGAGCCTTGGTAGTAAAAAAGGTGACTTGTTGTGTTATGACTAAAGTTTGGAACCGTTACCACAGGATATTCACCGAAAACTAAAGTGAGCTTTAGTAGGAAATTCCCTTTCAAACTTAAACACAATTTCTATGATTCAGGCTAAGACGAAAGGCTGTTTCCTTCATCATGATTATACAAATGTAGCTCAATTTGGTGCAAAATTGACACAGGTGGCACCGACCTCATGCCACATTTTCACATTGGCAGAAGTTTACGTTGCCACGTTTAAGTCATTTGCGCTCAAGGTTTTTTTCTTATCCAATAGCTTGCCAGCTCGGCTCTATCTTCTTAGTAGCCCCAATTTGTTTACCCACAATCCTGTTTTTCCTGTTTTCCATCAGGTTATGAGGGAAGAATGGAGTTCCCAGATCATAGCCGCCAGTTGCTGCAGTGTTTGAGTCAGCAGCGTCACCAAGGTTTCCTGTGTGACTGCACCGTTCTGGTCGGGGAGGCTCGCTTCAAGGCACACAGAGCCGTGCTCGCTTCCTGCAGTATGTACTTTCATCTCTTCTACAGGGACCAGCTAGACAAAAGGGACGTTGTGCATCTCAACAGTGACATTGTGACAGCGCCGGCCTTCAGTCTGCTCCTTGAATTTATGTATGAGGGCAAGTTGGAATTCAGCACTCTTCCAGTGGAGGATGTGCTGGCTGCAGCAAGCTACCTGCACATGTACGACATCGTCAAAGTGTGTAAAGGCAAACTGAAAGATAAGGAGCGCTCGTCGCTTGACAAGAAGATGGGTGAGGCTTTCGGACTCAGCTGTCTGGAGCGGGACAATTCCTCGGACGGTGAACTGCACAGTGACAAGCAGCTCGGAAGGAGACAGTCCCGGGGGCTCCCGGGGGCCCCCTCCCCGACGGAACAGTTTGACACGAACAACAGTGAAGCGGGCCTCGCTGTCAGCGACTGTGAAAGGTCTGTGCAGAACAGACAGAAGGCAAACGGTCACTCCGGCAGGTCCCCACACCTTGTAGGTGTCAATTATGTGTCAGCAGAGGCCGAGCCTTGCGTCCAAACAGCTGGAAAAACAAAAGCTGATGTCAGTAGTTCCACCGTATCACTGTCCCAGAGGTCCCGGGCTTCGGATGACATGGACTGCGCTCTGGATTTGTCTTTCAAGCCTCTGTCTAGCAGAGATCCCTTACAGGCCTCCTACATCTCGGGACAGCTGGCCCTCGACAGCCAGCAGCAGGGCACTGAGCCACTTGTTAAAGATGAACACGACTTGCTGTCAGAGCAGGAGGACAGTGAGCCCATGAGCCCTGAGAGCCAGCGCTTTGGGAATAGTGCCAGGAGCTCAGTGGTGACAGGGTTCGCTGCCCTCTTCCCAGGCAACAACGGCTCTACCGTCGCCCTCCTCTCCCAAGAGGAAGACCTGATGGACGAGGAGGGGGAGGCCTACGGGGGGAGGGAGGGCGCCCCCGGCAGGGAGGTGGCGGCAGTGGCGGAGGAGAGGAGGGCTCGGCTGCTTGGGGACAGCGAGGAGGAGGAGGAAGATGACTTGGCCTCTTCGGACATCTCCACCTCCAGCGGGGTGCTCCTTCCCGCAGGGCAACAGGCGTGCGTGTGCCCCCTTTGCAGCAAAATCTTCCCCAGCCCGCACGTCCTGCAGCTGCACCTCAGCTCGCACTTCCGCGAGAAGGACGGCGCTCGCTCCAAGTTGTCCCCCGACGGCTCGGTGCCCACTTGTATGCAGTGCAACAAGACCTTTTCCTGCATGTACACCCTAAAGCGGCACGAACGCACACACTCAGGCGAGAAGCCGTACACCTGCGGCCAGTGCGGCAAGAGCTTCCAGTACTCGCACAACTTGAGTCGGCACGCGGTGGTCCACACGCGGGAGAAGCCACACGCATGTAAATGGTGTGAGCGCCGCTTCACCCAATCCGGGGACCTGTATCGCCATATCAGGAAGTTTCACTGTGGCCTTGTTAAAACGCTTGCCATCGGATAAAACGCGTTACCTGTGCCATCACGACCCCAGTGTCTTTTCACACATTGGTATTCACACACTGGCAGTTTGGATTCTACCCGACGCGGCATTTTCTTGACACAGCAACTTTAAGAAAAACTGTCCCAGCTTGGCGAACAGCATCAGTGTGGAAGCTGAACAAAGTAGATGCACTTGTTTGTTTGTCTTGTTTGTCTCTGTGTTGACTTTATTTGAGGAGCTGAAACGCATCCTGGGGGCACAACACAGGATGCTAACATTTGTTTATACAATCGACTATTTGTGCACATGGGAGCTCAGAACCGTCCGTTTTCCTACTTTAATACTATTATTGATATTATTTATTTGGGTGTTTGTATTGTAACAAGTTCAATATTACGAGGCAGCAAAACTAATGAAGTTAGACTACTGGAATATTTTTTCCATGGAAGTTTTTAAAGGTCAACTTTCAAGGATATGTGATAAAAACATTATGTACATTATTGTATTTTGCCTTAGAATCACCTGTCCTTTTTTTTTTTTTTAATCAACAAATGTGAAATAATTGAAGAAATAATTGCTACTTAAAAATGTATATTCAAAGGAGTGACACAAAGCGATAGTTCATGCTTATAACACTTGTGCCTCTTTACACTTCACTTTCGTGTACTTCTTGAAGAGTGATCTATCACCATGCCTTTTGTCAAATCCACTCACACATACCAGAGGATAACAAAGGTAATAGGCAGCACTGGAATTCTAATTGATCCATGAGTGCCCTTACAAGTACGTGACCCAGCTATGTAAATGACGCTCTCATCACGAAGTTATTGATTGTCGAAGAAGACAAACGGTAGACCAGTGTGTTATTTCCTGGTATTGCAGCAGAATAAACAAAACAGTTCTTAGACACTGTTAGGGGCAAAGGAGGAATTTCGGGGACGGAACGAGACAGGTGGATCATCACAGCTGTGCCATTCTGTTAAAGCTACTGACTTTCTTTTGAATTTAGCGTTCTCATGCTCACCATAGCTTCTTACTGTTTGTGTTACTACTGATGATGATGATGATGATGATGATGAAGCCTTTAGCGATTAAAAAAAAAAAAAAAAACAAGTTTGTAGGCATGAAGGAGTTGAACTTATTGCTTGAATAGCTTCTTTTTGTCTAATCTGTCCTGAGAAGACTTGATCTGAATTTATTTATTAGCTTGGTTCAGGGTTTACTGGAGGTGTATATCGATTAGCTCAAAAGTTGGTACTCATTAACTGGTATTGGGGCTATCTTTTTATTTCTTTGTGAAAATCAAGTTACTGTAATTGTGTTTTAATAGAGAAATGTCTGTCACACGGAACCTAGAGAAGCACTTGTTTTTAGCATGCATAGTTTCAACACTATTTCCTAGGCTGCTGTTTCAATTTGTATATTTAATGTAAATATATATTCTATTTATGTGTTTTAATACCCGTGTGGTAGAGGGAGTCAGGTGTTTTATAAAGGTTGCAGCGTCTTCCTGGTGTGGGGTCGACAGTTAAGTCGACTGCAAATCAGATTCAAAGGAGTTTCATTTAGCTCTGCTGTTCTGCCACAGGAAATAGTTTTTCCACAAGCACAGCCATAGTGAGTTGGCATTGGCCACCTATAGAAATGGGACAATAACGAGCATTGTCTATACACCCCCAACCCCCACTTCCACACACAAGTCCCAGGTAGTTCTCAAGAGATCATTGTGTATCTCCGTCTGAGCTGCGAGGGGGGAAAAGGCAAGTGCACATTTCTCTTAGTGCTTTGCTGTATTGAATGGAGGCATTGGAATGTGAGAAATGTATTTAGGCGAAGGGAAACCAAGGAGACTGTAAACAGGTGTATTGTTTGGAGGCATCAAAGTCCTGCCCCCCGCCCCAACCCTCCAAACCACACAGCATGCAGTCAGATAAATGCTTCATTGTTCTACTGAGAGGAGAGACCGCTGCGATTTGATTGCACACCAACAAAGAGATTATCTGAATTATCATTGCATCCCATGTCCCCAATAAACGTCTAGAATACAGGTTCTCAATCGGTTGCGCCTTTGGACCCACGTATGCCACTTTTCTAACATGAAATAACTCAAATGAAATGTCGAAGTTCCACAAAATAAGACTACAAAATGTTTCACTTATTTCGTTGCCTGTCAAAATATAAAGCCTGGCATTGGATGTACATTAAATATTAGTAAAAATGAATGTCCTTTTTGTCTTGCTGTTTGCAACCCAATGTTGGGTCCTGACCCACCAGTTGAGTGTCACTGATCTAGATGTATTGACCCTGAACACTAACATATTCTATCACATTATTTCAGGACGACACCTGTGATTTTTCACTATAGTTTAATGGTTTGGTAGCAGAATGTTTCTCAAGCATCATTGGCAACAACACATCTTACACTCCCTCAGTTTAACCACTTTAGTGAGCACACCTAATTCCATGTACATGGTTCTTGTGTAGTGTTAATAATGTACTGTATACAGGCAGGAACATGCTGCAGGCTTGGTCAGACGTTTTCTGATATTTGAATGTACATGTGTATAAAAGCAGAAAAAAACAACTAACAATGTAAAGATTAGCATTTCTTTTGTAGCTGTTATTTAAAGCTCCAGGATGTTCACCGACCGTGCCTTGTCGACACACAAATAGGTGTTGCATCTGGAGGAGACTCTGTTTGTACTTTGCGCACTCGCTCGTGTTCACACAACAGAAAAACACGAAACAAAACACGATTGTTTTCACATTGTGTACAATTCATTTACTTTTTGCTGCTTTGTGTGAGGCTCCAGGGATGTCAATTTATTGTGTGAATAAATGTTTGGAGGTGTTAAACTGAGGACAAGCATTTGTGGGTGTGTGTGTGTGTGTGTGTGTGTGTGAGAGAGAGCGTTTTGGGTTCCAGTAGTTCGTTGGGTCATGTCACTGATGGATGTGAACTGCAGAGATTCTCATTGTTCTGTTTTCATGGAAACAAAAGGCTATGTTTTCCTAAATCATGCTGTATGATTTTGAGGTCAGACAATGACCGTTATACAACACTGGAATGTCATCCTCTGTTGCAGGTTCCAACTGTGAAATTCTGTAAGATCACAAGAAATATTTATTACTGTATTTGCTTCTCTTGCGGCCTCTGACTTTTAATTTGGTTACAATATCTAAATGTCAAAACGACACCTTTTAAATAGAAACTGTAGAAGTGCCATTAGAATTTAATATACATTTGTTTTTAAATAAGAACAATATATTTCATATCAATTGCTTCAGTGTTAGTGGAGTAGAGATTAGAGGACAATCTGATTAGATACTGAGGCAATTTACTGTGCATTTTACTGGTTTGCGCCTTTTGTGTGTGCGTGTGTTTGTGGAGGTGTGTTTGTGCTGTGGAAATGTGACAATCTGGATTTAGGACTTTATAAGATTATGCATAGAATTAAATGGAACAACTTTCTGTCTGTGTGGATTTCATTGATTTCCCTCTCAGTGTTTTTGTTCTTTTTTGTCTGGTGTGAAACAAAACAAGCACATAAACATTCAACACATAATTGGAACTACATACAATTCAAGTAATGTAGTAATAAACGAACTACACGCGGGCTAATGAGCGACACTTTCAACATTGCACCAGCTACTACATTGTATTCCGGGAGTTGTAGCATCAGCAATGAATGCGCTATATCAACTGGCCAGTTTACACACACAACATTTCATGGTCCAAACAAACGTTTCATCACAAGTCTGCTTCTCAGCATAAGAAGATACCGTTAGAAAATAATAATAACATTCATTACAATTACTACTATACCCAGTGGAATCTTTAAACAAAGGGTCTAAATACAGTAAAAATATTCATGTCAATATATCATTTTCCTAATGATCGAGTATCGATACACGTGTCAAATAATGTTAATATGGTTGTCCAATGTCCAAGTACTTAAAGATAATTTTGACCGATTTTAATATGAAGTACTGTCGACGCTCTGTATCAAAACTTCCCATACATTATTGCTCCTGGGGAAAAAAAACAAAAAAACCCATTAATTGAACAGCTTACATTCTATGTGTTGACCTTTGGTTACATTGATATTCTGATATAAACTATTGCTGTTTCGTATTACTACTGGTATAGCTAAACTATCAAGGCCAAGGAAGGAGTCCTCATTTCATCAGCAGCAACGCAAAGTGTGCATGTTCTGCACTTGCTCTCCGGTGTATGTAAAGATTACATCCCTTTTGTCCCCAATTCTGCAAAGCACATCCAATGATTAATTCAACAGCAGTGACAAGTGTGTTTGGAAATCAACTTATTACCAATTGTGAGAACCTTTTCCATCATTTCTCACATGCCGCATGAAAGAAATCCAGCTGCTCTGCTCTCTGATCCCAGTGGGGATGGCCTCCGATTCCCACCACCCTCCCCCCTTCCAGTCCCAGTGTGCCCATTCTGGGAACTGTATATAGACAAGGGGGCAGCATCCAAATGCCCCTGCCCCCATCTCCCCCACCTCCACAGGCCCCAAAACTGCGGCCCCAGACCCTCGGCCTCATCCCTCTACTCTATTGTGAGCGTGGGTAGTCGCTCAGCCCGCCTATTGTCTGGCCCCGCTCCCCAGCACGTACTTTGTGCACAAACAGACGACACAGCGGCGCTAGCCAGCCAGCTCAAGCATAAAGAAAAAAATTTTGTTCCAAGATCATTCATAAACAGCCAGTCAGTAAATAAGAGCTTGATGCGCTGCTACAGTAACTGTGAACCTGCACAAAAAAGAACAGCCAGCAGCAGCAGCTCACATCTGCCTGATGGGATCCAGAGCTTAGAGTGGCTATGTAGTCTGTGCGCGCATTTCTTCTGGCGCAAAACACTTCACATGGAACGCAGGAGCCCATGTGATAGAGCTTAGCTGCAGGGTGACGAGCCGGGATATGTGCAGTCTAACGCTACAGTGTAATAAAACATTCCTGACCAAAGCCTGGCTCATTTGGCTCTGTGTGTGTGAGTGTGTAGAGGTACTTGGGAGAAGTTGAGAGGAAAGTACTAAGTGTCCACCGTCTCAACAAGCCCAGTGGTGGGAGCCCTTGACCTCTAAGGGGACGGGCTGCCAGGGACAGCTGGTGTGGTGTGTGTTTATTTATTTATTTGGGAACAAAAGACAGGTGGTCACACTTGAAAAGGGCACACAAACACGTTCAATGTGTGTGGAACACACACACACACACACACACAGCAGTAGAGTAGTAGTCATTAACTCACATGCATCAGGCACTTTTTTTTTTACATTTTTAAAAAAAAAATTTTAAGAAGTCATTTTTGACTTTCAGAGAATTCAAGTCACATTGGTCCAGAGAAAAGGTCACTAGAAGTGCCTCATCAATATCACATGAATGGTGAGAGATGCTGTCACCGAGCTGAAATGTAAAACAAACACTGTACTGTACTGTAAACCAATTGAAGAAGAGAATGCAGTTTAATGCAGGACAACATCGTAGCAATCCCCAGATACTGTACAATGCAAATTTATGCCCAAGTGGCTGTGAACAATATAGAAATGACTTCATAGCAAATTAATTGGTTGCTGAAAGGAAGTGCCGTGACATATTCTGTTCATGATCTCGAATTGATAAAAAAAAAAAACGTGAAAGAAAATCGAATTAAAGCTTACCTGTCCCAAATAAGAAGCACAGTACGTTGGAGTAATGGTGATGTCTGTTTAGCATATTTTGCTGATGAATTGTGTGGTGTAAATGTTTTTCTCTCAGCACTGACAATATTTTTGATGCAGAACAAATGGTTGTCCCTCAGTATCAACAAAATACTTTTGATGCTGTGTAACAATGTGAAATTGTCCCTCACCATTGACACAAAACTTTTTAAGCATTACAGCATTAATATAAATGCTTTGTCTCTCACCAATTGACGTACAATTGCATTAAAGTGAATGCTTGTCCCTAAGCATTGACAAGCTTTTTGATGCACAGTAACATTAAAGTGGATGCTCGTCTCTTAGCACTGACGTACAGTACATTTATTGACACACAACAGCATTAGTTTCAAAGGTGCCATATTTTACCAAACTTATTTTTAGTATTTGGGATGTAATATTGGCTCTATGGTGCCTCAGTGAACATGTGAAATATGAATTGAAATCATCCACGCATTCCTGAGTTCCAGACGTTTTTCTTCCGAGAGGCCTGAAATCAGTTCATTCGAATTTCTCGAGTTTAACTACGTCACTAGCGAAGATCTCCGCCTACCTCTCTGCTTCCAAACCAGCGCTGTCAACAAACACGTGTGCTCTTACAAGTGGGTCTACTACACGGATCAACCAATCAAAGGAAAGGGGTCGGTCTTAGCCAAATACGGACAAGGCGGATACAAAACTGGGTCACACGTAAGTAGCTGTCAGAGGAGCATGTTTCTGGACACTCGTGACAAAACCAAGGTGTTCTTTGAAATGAAATCGACCCTTTTATACCAAGTCCATGTTAGAGAGTCATTCTATGAAGGTCTTCATAGCCAAAATATGATACCTTTAATGCAAGTCTCTCAGCATTGGCAAAATATTTACAACGGAGTATTGATGTGAATGCTTCTTAGTATTGAGTATATTTTTGATGCAGAGCATTAATATGAACACTTCTCTTAGCATCAGCAAATATTTCTGGCGCAGAATAACGTCAATTCTTGCCTCTCAGCATTGACTAACATTTTTGAAACATTGGAGTATTAATGTAAATGCTTGTCTCTCAGCACTGAAACATTTTTAACCATTTGGGCAGTGATGTGAATGCTTGTTTCTCATCACTGACAATATTATTGATGCACAGTAACATTGTGAAAAAATGTCTCTCAGCATTGACAAATTATTTTTTTGATAATAGCATTATTGCCAGTTCTTCTCTCTCAGCATGGAAGAATTTATTGACACACACTAGCAAATGTTTTCTCGCAGTATTGACAATATTATTTATGCACATTTGTGTGAATGTTTGTTTTCAGAATTGACCCAATTAGAATTTTCCCAATATTTAAAACATCTAATAATGTGAATACTTGTTTCTCAGCATTGGCAACATTTTAGACCCACGATAACATGGGTATGAAATGCTTGTCTTGACAATCTTTTAGTATCTAGTTTAAAAATATTCTTGCCAAGTTGAGCCACATATGTTTTAAAAATCTTATATACACTCATCACATAACATATTGGAACCTATGACTTATAAACAAAACAAAAATAAAAACAAATACTGCAAAATGTCAGCTCATTTTCAGATTTGGGTTTTGCCTTTAAAGACTACAGTCATAGTAGTTAGAGGTGCAGCCAACATGAAAACCACAGAGCTGTCTATGGGTGAAAAACAAGAAATTGTGAAGCTGAGAGAAGATGGAAAACCAATCAGAGCCTTAACCAGTACAATCATGAAATGCGCTGAAAGAAGAAAGAAACCACTTGTATACTAAGTAACAGACGTCGAATGGTTAGAGCAAGGAAAAGAGCAGTCGTTGACGACAGAAACATTTTGAGAGCTGCAAAGAAAGATGCTAAAACAGCTGTTAGTGACATCAGCAACAGACACCACAGGGCAGGCGTTAAGGTCATGAACGTGAAAAAGTACAGATGATAAACTAGAAGATGCAAACAACTCATTAGGAAGAAGACTAGGATGACCGGGCTGGAAGTTGCCGAAAAATACAGAGACGAGCCTAAAAAAGTCTGGGCAAGGTTTTATGTGGACCGATGACACAAAGATTAACTTAGGTTATGGAAAGGCTACAGCTTCAAGTAAGAAAGGATGTGATCATGATCCCAAACATACAAGCTCGTCTGTTAAACTCAGTGGAGGTAATGTATAACTTCATCTGGGACGGGATCTCTAATCTTCATTGTTGTAACACACTGCAGCGGCAAAATGAACTCAAAAGTCTACAGAAACATTTTGTCTGTCAATTTAAAGAAAGATGCAATCAAACTGATTGTAAGATACTTCATCATGCAGCAAGATAATGCTCCACAACAACAAACAGGTCAATCAGGGGCAAGAAGTGGAAGGTATTAGATCACCTAAGTCATTCTCCAAACATAAACCCTATAGAGCATGCATTTTACCTGTTAAAGAGGAGACTGACGGGAGTGCCCAGCCCCCCCCCCCCCCCCCCAAAAAAAAAAATACTACAACCGAAAGAAGCTGGGGTGAGAGCCTGGAAAAGCCTCACAAAAGAAGAATGGACGTTTGAGGATGGGGGCTTGATGCAGTTACTGCAAGCAAAGGATTTGCAACTGCCGTAATTTCTCGTGTATAATGTGCACCCATGCATAATACGCACCCCCAAAGTTGACCTCAAAATTCTGGAAAACCCTTCAACCTATGTATAATGCATTTTTACAATGAATTATTTTGCTTCTACCCATATGATCAAAACAAAGTCTTTTTTTTGTATTTTGTTAGTTTTTTCAAATAATTATTATTAGAAGTCCAAGTCCTATTCTCAGTTGTGGATTAGATCCAGATATAAACACCTGGAAATAAAAGCTGAACTGTTGATCTCATGTTATATTCATCTTTTGATGTTGAACTCAAATGTTTTCATTCTACAGCAAAAACAAAGAAATCTGCCTCACTGTTCCAACATTACTGAATCAGAGTGTACTGACACACTATGTGCTATCCACCTGTACAATCACTTTAAGAGCAGGAATATGTTCTTAATTTTCCTTTTTGGGAGCGGCTCGCCCCGACAGCAGCAAGACAGCGTGCCCTTGGTCCACTGTACAGCTGTCACTTACACGCACTCTTTGACTCATATTTATAGCAGCAGCATCATTGGACTTAACGCTTGCCTCAGACCACAGCTGGTCCCCCCCAAAAAGAATAGCTGAACGACAAAGCCACGTGCTCCCGCTGGCTGACTGCAGTCAGTCTGGCCTGGCGGGTTGTGGGTGTTTATGCCCCCCTGCCTTTCTTTTTGCAGACACCCAGCCACACACGTAGTGGGATATATCCACGCTGATAATCTGACATCTGCATTGTCTTGTAAACTCATCACATCGTAATGGAGTTAACAGGAAGCAGGACCATCAGCATTCAATAGTGAAAGGTCGTACACACGGGCCACAATGTACCCCACCAGGAAGGACATACCGTAATTTCTTGTGTCTAATGTGCCCCATGTATAATACACACCCCCAAAGTTGACCTTCAACCTATGTATAATGCATTTTTACAATGCATGATTTTGCTTCTACCCATATGATCAAGACGAAGTATTATCTGCATTTTGTTAGTTTTTTCATAGAATTATTCTGAGGTTAAGCACTTTATTTGAACACATAATACTTTTTATTTACTTGCTCTTATTTTGAAATTCACAACCATACTTTTATTTAGTAAATGAGAAAACACACAGTTGTGCTCATGTTTGATTGCCCAGGCATAATTTGTAAGATGTGTACAATTCTTTAAAGAAAACATGAAGGGCCAGGCAAAACAAGTTTCATTTTATTTTAATGGGATTCAAATTAAACTCAAGCATTTTAGAAAAGCATTATCATTAAACAAAACATAACAATAAATAAATTAATGATGGTTGTTGTTCAGTCATCAGTCATATTTAAAAAAAAAAAAAAAATATATATATATATATATATATTTTTTTTTTAAAATTTCAAATTCTGCCTGGGTATGTAAACTTATGAGCACAATTCTGCATATATGCAGTCATATGTACTCCTGTCATATAGGAATGAAAGTGTAGGCTGCACCTTTTTCATAACCTCGAGGTGGCATACTAGAATGAAAGTGTAAAACTTTTTCATAACCACTAGGGGGCGGTTGTTGTTTTTTTCCGGGGAAATTATACACGAGAAATTACGGTACTCTGTTCTGAAGTCAAAGAGGTGCCAACATAAAACCTTATCTAACTGCAAAGCCAACGTCCAAAGAAGGGATGTGCGATACAGCCTTAAAATAAAATCACAGCTTTTGTCCACAAAAATCTGATTACTGATTTTAATACCCCCCAACAACCCTTTGCAGTAGCTGTTGTTCATTGTTACAAACCTGAACCAACTCCAAATGATTGACGAAGCAGTGCCTCTTTAGTAAACTAGCGCCTCTCTATTTGTCGCTATGTCTTCAGTCTGAACAGTGCGCGTCAGCAAGTTTATTGATAAAACAGGCAGCTTTAGTTTGAAGTAACATTGGTGGCCTAGACATTGCCTATATGGTAGTCAGGAGAGGACTGCTGACAGCAAGTTAACTTCATGCACAGAGAAGTTCAACATTAAGTTTCATACAAGTGTTAACCTAGAAGTACAACAGGCAGTTAGTAAGTAAGCTATGCACTTTGATGACACAATGATGAATGTACAGGTGCTTGTCGCAGGGAAGAGTTTATTCACAATAAGACTAAAGACAGCTGACTCTAGCGTATTCTTTTATCATGTTGATGTTTTTGTGCCATGTTGTCCTGAGCAGCCAGGACAGAAACATTGCGTAGGTCACGAGTCCATGTATGGTCATCATATTTTTCCTCTCTTCCATCACTGAAGGACACCAGTGATGGAAATGAGGTAAACTGTAACGATGACCGTACAACCAGAGATGAACTTATTACACAGAACAGTCAGAGCAGTGATGTATGTCGTTCACAGGTTACGTTCCAGTCGTGTGATCAGTCGTTCCATTTTTGCTCTTTTGACCACTGAAGGGAACACAGAAGGGTACCAGTGACGTAAAAAAGAAAACAAATTAAGAATGACCATAGCACCGGCAATGAACTTGTGATCTACACGTCTCTGTCCTGGCTGCTCAGTATATGTGGTGGCTTAAAAAAAAAAGAAAAGCCAAAGAATAATCTAAATAACAGCGAAGAAGTCTCAGGATTTGTTCATTTTTGAGGCATATTTTTCATTTTTTCATAAAATTTTGATTGAACTTCAAATTATCTGAAATTAAAACTTCAAACTGTATTAAATCATAACAGAAGTGAACATAGCGACACAACAACAGGATTGTAAAGGCATATTCTTGTGAGGATAAATTCATTTGGAATAGCCGCATCAGAACATGCCTACTTTATTGCCTGGGGATTTATGTTTTTCTGAGGGGGGGAAAAAAAAAACCCACACTGCACAATAACTAATGTAATCAGTTCTATGATTCTACGCTATCAAAGTAACCAATACATTCCTGATTTCCTTCAAGCCTTACCAACAATTGTACAGACAACTTGTAGCCTTGCTTTGCCAGCAACGGTCTGTCTGCTCAGCCGGAACTCAAGTTGACCAACCAGAGAGCTCCCAAAAAGGCCAGAGACTACAACAGACCCACTAAGCAAGGGGTGTGACTCAAAAGATCATACGCACATTTGCAATAAGCTCCAGGAAGTGCACTCATGCGAGCTAATAGCCATTGCACCGGGTCACGTGACCGGTTCCGATAAAGCAGTGCCGAAGATTCCTGCTACAAAAAAACAATTACTCAGTGTACAATGTGTGACCCCGAGAGCAGCCATCTTTAGTGTGAGGCCAGAATCAAAGAGAAAGTAATGACGTGCACCACAAGGTCATGTCCAGCAGGGACAGCAGCACTGTAGTCTCTGCACAAGCACAGTTTTGTCTAACCTCTGGCTCTGCTTGTTTTATTAAAAACATTTGATAGCACACATTACTCAAGGTCAGATTTGGGTGAGTGGATTGGAATTCCATCATCACAAAATACAAAGACGACAAATCTGTACTAACGCGACGTTTTTTTTGTTTGTTTGTTTGAAAGGCCAGAACGTTTCGTCCGAGTTCTTGTCCTGTGCTGTCACCTGCTGGTCAAATTACGGAATTATTTTCTCCACCGCTGAAAAGTGTGCTCCGTTACTAAGTAATTATCTTTGTATATAGGAGTTTATTGATTATGGTGTAAAACAGAATACAAGTCAAAAATGCGTAAAAAACACGAAATAATTATTTGATCCCAAGCAAAACATAATTATGCAAGTTAGTGCTGTACTTGGTGGAGAAACCCTTGGTGGGAAGCGCAGCAATGAGACATTTCTTGTAGCTGGTCACCAAGTTTACACAAAGCTCAAGGGGGATTTTGGCCCATTCCTATTTACAGAAACTCACTAAACCCTTAAAAAGTTTCTTGGCTGCCACTTGGCTTCTGCTCCCCCCACAGGCTCTCTACTGGGTTGAGGTCTGGAGACTGGCCAGGCCACTCCATGAGCTTAATATGTGCCTTTTTGAGTCACTCTTGTTGCACTGGCAGTATGTTTTGTGTCATTATCATAAAGTCCTATCTGCAACCCATCTTCTGCGATCTTACTTTTTGGATAGGTATTCCGATTTTACAGTACATGGTTCCCCTCACTGGCGCCTCGATGCAGTGAAGTCACCCTGTACCCTTTGCAGGAAAACAACTTTGTTTCATTCTGACCACAGTACTTCCTCACAAACCTGACTCATTTAGCTTTTCACTAGCAAATTTAAGATGTGTCTGCACATGTGCCTTCTGGAGCACAGAGTCCAAAGCAAACATGGTGAAGCAGCATTTAGCTATTATCCTGCACACAAATGGAATACGTTGCCAACTAAGTGACATCAGCCCCAAGTGTGCATGTTTTTAAGTCCAGGTTAAAAACTCTTCTTTTTTTCTTTTTAGAGCATTTCCACTTTTAAATGATATTTCTTGCACTGTGTGCCATTTTAATTGTATTTTTATTCCCCTACCCCTCTTTGTTTTAAATGTTTATAAGCTGTTTTTTTTGTTTTCAAATGCTTTTAATCATGTAAAGCACATTGAGTAACCTTTTGTATGAAATGCACTATATAAATAAATTTGCTTTGCTTTGCTTAGAGCAGGTGGACCTGAAAGATTTCAGTCCATTACAGTGAAGTGAGTGACCAATTCTTTTCTTGATGACAGAGGTACTGCGGATCATTAACAAGTTCCTGTCGTGTACAGAGGCTGCTCCCTCAACTTTCTCCTTATCACTCACCACTCCACAAAGCAAGATCTTGAATGGCGATCCAGACCGACTGAGGATAGTTGGTCATTTTGTGAGTCTTCCGCTTTCCAATAATGACACCAATAGCTGTCACCTCACCAAGCCTTTTGCTGATGGTTTTGTGACTCATTCGAGCCTTGTGCAAGTCTACAATCTTGTGCCTGACATGTTTTGACAGTGCTTTAGTCTTGCCCATGTTGGTATAGAGATTGGAAGGCAAGAAAGGGATTCACATGGCACATATTTTATACACAATTTGGGATTAGGAGTATTGGCAATTGTGCACAGCTACTGTATGTGGCATATGCGCACCGGCCAATCTGTAAGAGCCACAATTATGGTTGAGTTGTAGATGATCAAATATTGACTTTACTCAATAAAATGCACAACATTTTATAACTGTTATACTGTTGTAGTTTATACATTTTTGACTCATTCTGTCTTAGGCAGTAATCTT
Source organism: Phyllopteryx taeniolatus (assembly GCF_024500385.1). Taxonomy (NCBI): domain Eukaryota; kingdom Metazoa; phylum Chordata; class Actinopteri; order Syngnathiformes; family Syngnathidae; genus Phyllopteryx; species Phyllopteryx taeniolatus. The sequence continues at coordinate 16,032,383 of NC_084514.1, forward strand.
CTTTCTAAGAGAGCAAACACAAATTCAGCAGGGGAACAAATTATTTCCCTCACTGTATCTAAGAACAGTGTTTATTTCCAGACTAACGTTTTAATTCTCAAAAACCTGAACACTGTCAAAATGGTATAAAATTGTTCAAGTTTATTCTAATATCTATACATATACACATTTAGATCACAAGAAAGAAAAAAAAAGACAATTATGGTAATAAAAAATGCAGTCTTGAGTATTTAATTAAGTGAGGATACTGCATATTCAAGCATAAACTCATCTGTGACCTGGACTTCCATTATGTGGAACAACTGCAGCAGAGTACTTCATCGTAACGGCCACTGTAACTGTGGAGGAGATAAAATATGAATATGTATTAATATGAATACAGAGATTACCGGTAGTAGCTTCAATCAGTGATTGAAATAACGCATCCACTCGCACTTAAGCTGTAGTCAAGATATGCCATCATATTTCACTTGCGTAATGGAATGGGGGAAAACAAGTATGAGAAAGACAAAGAATTTATATCAAATTGTTATACAAGCCATTGCAGCGTATCTTTCTTGGATTGAGCTTCAATGTAAAACTTGTCATGTGGAAGTCCATTAAAGGAGCTTCTAAATTTACTGTACAGGTAAGATTACGTAGCAATACAACTGCAGGCTCTCAGCTGTGCTAAATGTTAAACTTACTGTTGTTAATGGTAAAAATTAAACCTTAAAACGTGGATCAAACCCTATCTTTTGATGGATACCATTTTTAATGTTGCACTTTCCTGATTGTATAATGGTAATGTTGAGTATAAACGGGTAGAACTGATCCAAAAGTAGGCTGGGTTGTCTTCAGTTCTATTTTATCCAAATTATACCGTCGCTCTTAGCATCATCACTGAGATAAGACTTGTCAAAGGGTACACGTATACACACACACACACACACAAAACAAAGGACACACAGAAACGCTTTGAAAAATAAAGACCAGAAAGCGAGGGTTGATAAGCTCATGACAATGTCTTCCATATCACAAAATATAGCAGCAGTTCTTTATTCTTTTTAACATTTTGACAAAGGAATGACACTTGGAAAGTTCCCCCTTTAAAATGGGGGTTGGTTCATAATTTGTCCCAATAAGCATATTTTTACCACAACCTCCCCATCAATAACATGTCTGAGACCACACTTCATAATGTCATAAGGGTTCAATTGACTCACTTTAGATGGGAGCATTGTTTCCCCTGAAGGGCCATTTGTTAAATTGTTCCATTGAGAACGTAAAACCCAAATTTGACTCACTCTATGACGGTGCAGACAGAACAGCAGATGTTTGAGCAGTTGGAGCACTGTCGGCTGCAGGAGGAGCATGCAAGTCGCTCGCACTGCGAACAAGATGTCCGGCATAATGTGCTCTTCTGACACACGCAGCAGCCAGTTGGAGGCGGCCCTGGAAACATCAAGCGCATGATTATTTTACCCGCTTTAAAAGAGTCCATCTATTGATCTTCTACACTGCTTGTCGTTATTTGGGTCACAGGTGAGCTGGAGATTATCCCAGGTGACTTTAGCCGCGAGGCTGGGTACACCCTGATTGGTCGTCAATCAATCGCAGGGAACATATACAGCAAAAGACCGTTCACACCCATGGACAATTTAGAGCAGGGGTGTCAAACTTACTTTCATTACTGGCTACATCGTAGTTTTGGCTTCCCGCAAAGAGCAGTTATGAATGTGAAAATCATACAAATGCCCATCCATCTATTAAACTCATTCTCCTCATTAGGGTCACGGGTATATATTTTGTGCATCCCTAGTTGGTGGAACAAAATGAAGCAGCAGCTGCAGTCAGAAGTATGTTGTTGCCCAATACTGGCCACTCATGCCAGAGTAGCATCTGCCCCATTTGCACACTGACTGAGGAGTATCTGCAACATTTGCAGAATCAACATTGTCCCAGATTATCGGACTACTCATCACTTTAAACTGCAGACATTCCTTGAAGTGTCGGCGCCCTTTGCACAATGGTCATTGCACCGGACTATTGCGAGATTAGTCATTGGAACTGCTCTAAGTGTTAGAGGCCTCTGCATCTTTTTGCACAATTGTCAAAAAATAAAAAAAATTAATAAAAAAAAATATTTTTAAAATTGTACCGGCATTACCAGATAACTAGCAACCCTTTATTGCTCAGTGAATGTTTTTGTCAATGTCTTTATGTCTCAAAAGTGTTCTCTGTCAATTGACTGTCTGTTGTCGTACTAGAGCAGCTCCAACTACCGGAGACAAATTCCTTGTGTGTTTTTTGGACATACTTGGCAAATAAAGATGATTCTGATTACTAAATCCACAAAAACGGCCACCATTGTTTCCCCATTTTTTGTACCGGATATAGGGTATGTGAATTTAGCAGGGGTCCACCAAAATCACATTTTGTCATCATTTTGCGAAAGGTAATACATAATAATAATAATAATAATAATAGAGGCGCTATGTTTTCTAAAATAACCAGAAAAGTCTAGTTGCGATTGATTCAATGCCCTGAGAATACAATGACCTGGATGAATGAGAATATTCAAAGGCTGGAGATTAAAGATCTCCTTCAAACATCAGGTCAGAAATATACCCGTTTAATGGAAAAATTCGCACATACTGTGCATAGCTTCACCAGCTATGGATCACCCCTTACGTCATTGTGGGAAACACTACGCCATTGAACCCACCTTGTGTTCTGGTCGCTTTTGTCAGTCTTCCGTCAGTTCCTATCAACGTCTGTCCTCTCAAGAGAGTCTGGCTGCTTTCAGCAGTCTCTTGTCCAGTTGGCTGAGGGTCGTTGGTCTTCTCGTCGGCGGACCATATTTTGTCCACCACAGCCTTGGCACCATTAAAAAGTAAGTTCTTTGTCTTTTCTGTGAAAAGAACAGCGGGAAATGAGTCGATAACACCGCTAGCCCAGCCGGGCGATGTAAACAATGATATTTGTTAGTTTTCTTACCGCTAGGAGGGAGCTGACTAGACTGCTGGGCTACAACCACACTGATCATTTTATTTAGGTCAAAAGAGATCAAAACTACTTAAGTGACACGGGTAACAATGTTGTTCCTATGAGCAATTATTAAGGTGTTGAATACTTTGGTTAGCAACTTAGCACAAGAACGGGGCTAACTTTAGCTAATGAACGTCACCGAACACATACTTACCGTATATTTCTTTCCTGTATTTATTCCCCAACACGCTGGAATTATTCAACTCATGCTGCCCGACGTGTATTTTGTACTGGGACGAGAAGGTTTCCGTAAAAGGGTACGCTCGCTTCGGCATGTTAGCAGCAGAAAAGCCAAAAACAAGCTCCAGTCTCTCTCGGATGTCCCACGCTTGGTAAGTTGCGGGAAAAATGTTCAGTAAAAGAAGACAGCCACTTGGACGCAGGATTTATTGTCACGTGAATCTTTAAAAGCCAACGAGAAAGCGTCATTTCTTATCACGTGATTTTACATTTGCTGGGCTGTGCTGAGTTCAGGGACGGTGAAAGTGTGGTAATTTAAGCATTTATCTAAGAAATCTTGCGTCAAACTACTGAAAATGGACAAACAAAATAAAAAAAATCTAATGCTGTCACATTTGACCAGAGGTGCCATAGTATTTACACCCTGTACTTCAGTAGAAGTACAGATACTTAAATTAATTATATATATATAAAAGAGACGTTGGTAAAAGTAGAAGTAGCCTACTGATTCAGCTTCTTTACTTTAGTAACGCAAAGCAAAGCAAATTTATTTATATAGCACATTTCATACACAAGGTAACTCGATGTGCTTTACATGATTAAAAGCATTTAAAAACAAAGAAAAAAACAGCTTATAACCGTTTAAAACAAAGAGAAAAAATAAAAGTACAATTAAAACAGCATACAGTGCAAGAAATATCATTTAAAAGTGGAAAAGCTCTAAAAAGCATGGGGAAAAAAGAAGAGTTTTTAACCTGGACTTAAAAACACACTTGAGGATGGCATCACTTCTGTTGGCAACTTATTCCATTTGTGTGCAGCATAATAGCTAAATGCTGCTTCACCGTGTTTGCTTTGGACTCTGTGCTCCACTATTTGACCTGTCTGTCCATCTCAAGAGCCCTACTGGGTTTATATTCCATTAGCAGTTCTTTCATGTATTCAGGACCTAAACCATTTAGTGATTAATAGACCAGTAGCAGAACTTTAAAATCTATTTTAAAACTGACTGGAAGCCAGTGTAAAGACTTTAGAATTGGAGTAATATGCTCTGACCTCTTTCGTTCCGGTCAGAACCCGAGCTGCAGCATTCTGAATGAGCTGCAGCTGTGTAATGCTCATTTTAGGGAGTCCAGTCAGAAGACCATTACAATAGTCAAGTCTATTTGAGATAAGCATGGATAAGCTTCTCCTGGTACATTAAGTACTTAAGTAAAAAAATTAAAATGAATTGTTATCTTTAATCATACACAATACTGTATCCATTTTGATTTGGCACAACAAATCTGTCTTTGTCATAAGGCAATTGCACATCCCGAGTGGTGCTCAAATCCTTTTTGCTCGAGCCCATTTTTTTTCTACATTCATCAATATTAAAACAAATTAAAATTACCCTCCGTTTTATCAATTTCAATCAGTGTTTTGATATCTGAAGGGCATTTTTTTTTAGTCCTCAGGAGAACATACATGTGATATGATATGACATTGATGCTTGGGATTATTTTTTTTTTTTTAACCCTTCTGACTAATATCTTTGAACAATGAGATCCCTCTGATACTGCAGAAGCTGTCTGATGACCATGGCTTGTGTTGTAAAATGTGATTACAAAAATGTCAGGAAAAGCCTACTACTAGAACAACAGATTTATTTGAGGTTAATCAGAGGCACTTTAAATGGTGACCGTTGTGTTGACTGCAATTTAACATGAGTGATTAAATTCTGAACAGAGCCGCATCCCCATTTATTTTAGAACATGCCATTTTTCCCATTTTTTTTTTTTAAAAAAAAAATCCCCACCTGTGTGGAGTTTGCTTGTTCTCCCCGTCCCTGGGTGGGTTTTCTCCGGGCATTCTAGTTTCCTCCTATATCCCAAAAACATGCGTGGTAGGTTGATTGAAGACTCTACATCGCCCCTAGGTGTGAATGTGACTGCAAATTGTTGTTTGTTTCTATGTGCCCTGCGACTGGCTGGCAACCAGTTCAGGGTGTACCCCGCCTCCCGCCCGAAGATAGCTGGGATGGGCCCGCAACCGTAGTGAGGATAAGCGGTAAAGAAAATGGATGGATGGATGGCCAATGAAATGATTCTGAGCTGATTCTGATCCACTTCCAAATGCAGGGAGTAAAAGTAAAATGTTGTCAAAAAAGTACAGCTACTGAATCTGAAAAATCTATTTAAGTGTACTACATAAGTTTACTAAGTTAAAGTTAAGTTTAAGTTATTTTAACTTAAAACAAACTACTATTACCTTAAGAACTGTAATGAAGTATTTGTACTTGGTTGCTCCTCAGTTTCCACCACTGAATTTGACAATACTAGAACATAAAACAATACAAAATCATGAACAGTGTGGCCAGTTTTGTTGATTTAAGGGAAGAACACAGCTATTTTCTACCAAAAGCAAATAAAGAACAAAACAAACTTACACATGTATGATTTATTAATAACTGTTGAGGAGATCACTTTTAGTGATGAAAAATGCCACATGATCTGTACGACTGTGAACGATGAGCAGGGGTTTCTCCTCTAAAACATTTGGATCATGCACTCCCTGGACTTTCCAACACCGACCCACTTGACTGTAGGGAGTGAGAGACAGTGTCACAAGAGTCATGTGTAAACTCATTGGCATCACTCTTCCGCAAGGTAAAATGTGAATTAAGACCTACTTGGAACTCCAATGTGGTTCTCAATGAAGCGGATGTAGTTTTGTGCCTTGACTGGGAGGTCACCCCACTTACGTGCTGCAGATGTGTCTGTCTTCCACCCAGGGAAAGTCTCATACTCAACCTCCACTTTTTGCAAAACATCCATGTTTGCTAGGATTCAAATAAACAGTGTGAATAAAATGCTAACATACATGTCAACTGCCCTTTCATCGCCTCATCTCCAAAAAGTACCTGGAAAATGTGGAATTCTTTTCCCGTGGAGTTTGTAAGCGATGCCTACTTTAATTTCCTCCAACACATCCAGAATGTCAAGTTTAGTCAAAGCGATGCTGCGGGAAGGTTGACAGAGTTAAAGGCAAATATATAAAACATTGTACAATCATTATTATAATGACTGTGCTGGGGAAAAAAAGTATGAAACAAAAAGCATGCTCCACATAATTATTCTTTTAAACACTCACGCAGTGAACCCATTGATCATGTGGGCGTATCTGACGATGACAAGATCCAACCAGCCGCAACGTCGCTTCCTCCCTGTGGTCACACCTACCTCATGACCCCTTGTCTGCAGCAGTTCTCCGACTGCCTACAAACAAACAAATTTCAAAACATAGATTCCTTCCATCAGATATCAGACAATCAGGTCCTCTCATATACCTGCTCAAAAACATTCAGGAACACTAAAACAACACATCCTAGAGCTCAATTAATGACATTTTCCGGGTTGAAAATCTTTAGTCATTACATAGTGGAATATGTTGAGAACAAAATAATTGTTTTCAATTTAAATCAAAACTATTCCATAAAGGTCTGGATTTGGAATCATATGAAAAATAAAAGTGAACAAAAAAAAAAATCACATCACAGGCTGATCCAACATCAGTAGAAATTTCTCAAGACAAGGCAAAATGGGGCTCAGTAGTATGTGGGTGGCCTCCACGTGCCTGAATGACCTCCCTACAATGCCTGGGCATGCTCCAGATGAAGCGGTAGAAGTTCTCCTGAGGGATCTCCTCCCAGATCTGGATTAACGCATCAATCAGCGGTGCAATATGGCATCGGTGGATGAAACGAGACATGTCTCAGATTCAGGTCTGGGGAATGGGCAGGCAAGTTCATAGCATCTATACCTTAATCATGCAGGAACTGCTGACATGCTCCAGCCACATGAGGCCGAGCATTGTCATGCATCAGAAGGAACCCAGGGCCTACTGCACCAACATATAGTCTCACAAATGGGTCTGAGGATCTCATCCCAGTACCTGTGCTGCACTCCAAAGAAATGCCTCCCCACACCATTATTGACCCACCACCAAACCGGTTGTGCTGAAGGATGTTGCAGGCACCAGAACCTTCCCCACGACGTCTCCAGGCTCTGTCATGCCTATCACATGTGCTAAGTGTGAACTAATTGGAAACAGGTGAGTGTCATTACTGGGTATAAAAGGACCATCGCCGAAAGAGTCAGTTGTTCCCAAGCAAGGATGGGGCGAGGTTCACCACTTTGTGAACAACTGAGTGTGCAAATAGTCCAACAGTTTAAGAACAAAATTTAAAATTGCAAGACATTTTAGGGATTTCATCATCTACATATACAGTCCATAATATAATCAAAAGATTCTGAGAATCTGGAAAGATCTCTGCACATAAGCGGCAAGGCCGAAAACCAACATTGAACGCCCGTGACCTTCGATCCATCAGGCGACACTGCATTAAAAACCAGCATCGTTGTATAAAGGATTTTATCATGTGAGCTCAGGAACACTTCAGAAAACCATTGTCAGTTAACACAGTTCATCGCTACATCTACAAATGCATGTTAAAACTCTACCATGCAAAATGAAAGCCATACAGTATGTCAACAACACCCAGAAACACCGCCGGCTTCTCTGGGCCCGAGTTCATTTGAGATGGACTGACGCAAAGTGGAAGAGTGTGCTGTGGTCTGACGAGTCCACATTTCATATTCTTTTCGGAAATCATGGACGTCGCGTCCCTCTGGGCCCAAGAGGAAAGGGACTATCTGGATTGTTATCAGCACAAAGTTCAAAAGCCAGCATCTGTGATGGTACGGGTTGTGTTCGTGCCCACGCCATGGGTAACTTGCACATCTCTGAAAGCACCAATAATGCTGAAAGCTACATTACAGGTTTTGGAGCAACATATGCTGCCATCCAAGCAACATCTTGTTTCCCTGCTTATTCCAGCAGACCCGTCTCCCATAGAAAATGTTTGGCGCATTGTGAAGTGCAAAATATGACAACAGAGACAGCTTTCACTGTTGAGCACCTGAAGTTGTACATCAAGCAAGAATGGGGGGAAAAAATCCACCTACAAAGCTTCAACAATTAGTCTCCACAGTTCCCAAATGCTTATTAAGTGTTGTTAAAAGGAAAGGTGATGTAACACAGTGGCAAACTTGCCCCTGTCCCAGCTTTTTTGGAACGTGTTGCAGGCATCAAATTCAAAATGAGTGATTATTTGTGGGAAAAAACAAAACAACCTGCATCAGTTTGAACATTAAATATTTTGTCTTTGTAGTGTATTCAATTGAATATTTGAAAATCATTGTATTCTGTTTTTATTTACATTTTACACAACTTCCCAACTTCATTGCAATTGGGGTTTGTGGTAATACGATTCTGCTGGTGACAGTAAATGTATTCTGAACGTGACCTGTGGCCCTAAATTTATCCCTGTCTGCGACCCGCATGAGAGCTGAAGTGTCAGTCCGTAAACACCTCACATACCCTCTGGGCCAGATGCCGAGTCCAAGGCACATGATCAGATACAAAATATATACATGTCATGGTTAAAGGTACGGGTTACATATGGTGTAATTTAATTGTATACAGTAAAACGGGGTCAACACATAATTGATTTTGTAACATTTTAACCGACCCCACACATGACGGGGAAGAAAACTGCCACGTAGCTTCTTACTGTTCTCATAGTGTGTGGTATACTCAAGTGTACTCATGAATGTATGTCCACTGACAATACAGTGTCAGAGTCTGTCGTAGTACCAAGACTGATACGTGAGAGACAGCATGTTGCCACAGGGGCTACAGACTGCCAAAAAATACAGGGTGTCCCAAAATTAACGATACATTTCTGTTTTTCTATTTCATTTCAGGTATCATTTGGACGGACGTAAAGCCATTAGTATTTGACAGCTTAGGTTTTGCAGTTTTGCTCGACACAACCTGCAGCGCTATTTGTGTCCAGCTTCAGGTCCCTCTAATTTCCATAGTAAATATGGAACAAGTTTAACATTTACAGTTGTTGGTCCCGACCGTTTTCCAAGCACATCTGTGAAGAAAAATCAATCTCAACACATCCCACACGGCAGGATAATCACTTAGGATAGTCTTTCAGAGACATTTGAGAATTGGGTCTTTGCTGAGTTGGATCACTATGGAGGGAAAATATTCAGCCTTGGGTAATTATTGGCACATGTGTACCCCGCTTAAGAGAGTAAGTTACAATAACATCTTACATTGAGTTGTTCAGTGGGGAAGGCTCCAATTCCCACGCGGGTGGTGTAGGCCTTTGCTACACCAAACACATCACCAATATTCAGCGGAGGGATGCCAAGACCGGTGCATGCCCCGCCAACAGTGCAGTTTGATGATGTTACAAAGGGATATGTTCCTAAAGAAAGCATTTGTCATCATAATATTACAGAGGAACAAAAATTCTAATGATTTCCATATGAATAGGCTACATTAAAAACATCCTACCGAAGTCAATATCAAGGAGAGCAGCATTGGCCCCTTCAACCAGAATTTTCTTTGGAGATCCATGAAGGGCTTCGTACATGTAATAGACTCCATCTCTGACCATGGGCCGCAATCTTTCACCATACTCCTGCACAGCAAAATACAGCTTGCATGTTGGAAGCAGCCACAAGACACCAGTTGTTTAATCACGTGTCTGTACCTTAAGCTTTTTTAATTGGTCCTCAACGTCGACTGTCAAGGATGGATACATGGATTGATACTGGCGGACAAGGTTCTTGAATCTGAAGGGGATTCATATAAGAAATTTTTATCCTAAAGGACATAGCAGGAACAGAATGAGGTTGACATTACTGTTTGTCCGTACTTGCTAGAGAAGTCCTTAATGTCACCCAGAAGGTCACATACACGAAGACCAGTGCGGGACGCTTTGCTGGAGTATGCGGGTCCAATTCCCTTCTTGGTTGTTCCAATACTGCCATTGAAAAGCAGATAATTGAAATACAGATATAGTAATTCATACAAAGAACGTTTGTGTTACTTCTGGGCAATTGTAAAGTGTCAAATCTTACTTCTTTCCTTCTTGTGCCTGTCTTTCAGTTTCCTGTAAGCCGTCGACGACCTGGTGAAAATCAAACACTGAGGAGGGAAGACAAGTTCACAAAAAGGACATCAAAAATACAAACAAATCAACACCATACGCACCAAGATGAGCCCTATCTGAGACAATTAGTCTCTTCTCCCAGCCTTTCAACCCTAATGAGAGAGGAATGGGTATTAATAATTATACAAATGATCTACACTCAAAGAACACTTGTTATGTAGGTACACCTGCAGTCTCAGCAAACCTTAATAATAATTTTTAAAAACCACACACATTCAACATTCTGCCTTTCCAAAGATAATAATGCTCAATCTTGATTGGCATTGCAAGAGAGGTACAGTATTTATTTATACTATCTGTTAATTATTGTACCTTCAGTTTGCATCATGCTGAGAGGTCTTGTTTTTGTTACCGTCTTTCACAAATTGGACATAATTAAAAAAAACAAAAAACATGATGCACTACACTTAAACACCACCGCAAACCATGATAAACAATGAATACCTCTACCATGTCGTATTATTATTTTTGTAAAGGTAGAATTGATGATTGAGTGACGTCTACCTTTCTTCTCATTTTTGTCCCCCTCCTCAAACAGGCCAGGTAAATGTATGACCACACCATTACCTACAAGAGCAGAAAGAAAATATTGAAGAGGTGGCACCAGGACACATTTGTGCAAATATTTTACAAGTAATTACATTGTTTCACTTGCTGTTTTTACCAATGAGTGAGATGCTTTTGGGATTGATGATTCCACTGGGGAGAAGGTGGAAGTCGTACTCTTTGCCGTCCACTACCACAGTGTGTCCTGCATTGTTGCCCCCCTGGGAATCAAAAGCAGTGAATGTCATAAATCAATATTTTGATGTCCCCATCACCACCATGCATCACCGTTTTTCTTTTTTTTGAAGATGATTGTGGGTTGTTAACTAACATTTAGCTCAAAACCTACAGATTTCTGCTGGAAAGAGACTATTTCACCTTTAACCATCATTATCACATTAAGCATGCATCCAGAACCCAGACCTAGATCCAATTGGAAAGCTATCCAGTAACCTAAAAGGGGGCTGTGCACAAGACACGCCCCCCCCTCACAATCTGACAGACAGGTATACACTTATTAAACCAGTTTATTAAATTGTGTATTTTGCACAATGATAGGGGCTAGCATGTTGGGGTTTGAATCTGAGCTCTGGCCTTCCTGGGTGGAGTTTGCATATTCTCCTTGTGCTTGCGTGGGTTTTTCTCTGGGTAACTTCCACACTCCCAAAACATGCTATTCTGCTCTCTGAACTCGAAATTGTTCAAGTGTGAATTGTTGCTTTCCTCCACGTACTCTGTGATTGCGTGACGAACAGTCCAGGCTGTGGCTCACATCGTGCCCAAAGTTATCTGAAATTGGTTCCAGCTCACCCACAAACATAACAAAGAACTGGTATTGATAATGGATGAATGTTTTCCTATATTGTCCCAAAGATTTCTTTTCCAATTCTAGTGTGGCTATGCGCCACATATATTTTTAACAGAAGGTTTTAAACAATTTATTGTGATCTCAGTCAAAAAAAAGAAACAACAAAAAAAGAAAGTCAAACTGGTAAACATGGATCACGTTGTATCCACTGCGAACAACATTGGTCTTTTCCACTTAAGAGCCTGCCTGGCCTATTTTAACACCAATGGCCCAGAAGCTGGTGGAGGGCCCATGTCTGCTCCCCCCTGGCGTAGACCTGGCCTCCTCACATATCAAGCCACTCTGAGAATGTGACCCGCTCTACAGTCCACTGGGTGGGTGTAGGGAGGGGGAATCTTGCTTGTGCTGTCAGTGGAGAAAGTACAACGTGCAGCAACTGCTGTTGGCAGCTTGTCCAGAACTGAACTGGACTGACCTGATTTCTGACCAGTGTTACATCTCACATACGAGTCAACTGAAGCCAACTTGTCTGCTTGTTCTTAGGATTGAAAATTAATGCACGCGAGAAAACATTCCATTTACATGGAATCCATTTGATAGAATCAACTTGATCGGTATTTTCCCATAGGTCTCCCATGCATAATAGATATGGACGAAATCCTGCAAATGTTACATCCACTATAATACTCGCGGCAAGAGTAGTTCTACGCACTTGTTTGACTTCGCTCCCATTGCAAACATTTACCTGACATCTGCAGACAACGTCCGCTTGAGTGGCCAGCAGGTCGACCACTTTTCCTTTTCCCTCGTCGCCCCACTGCGCACCCAGCACCACAGCCACTTTGTTCCCGACGTCGTTGCGCGGCCGCTTGAGCCCCGTGGCGACGGCGGGCTGGTTCGTGTTTTTGTGCTCTTTGGCCGACCAACTGAGAGCCATGATGGCGGAGGCGTGGGGCTGGCCGTCTCCTCAAGAGGACTAGCAGTCTGTGTCTTTGTGTGTGTGCGTGCATTGCCATATCTGTAAGGGTGATGTCAGAGCCAGACGCACCAGCGTGCGTAAAGCTCTTCAAGCGCCTTTGCACTCGTTTTGCGTTCACGTAATACAAACAACAATTGTCAATTTACTTTTATTAAAAGATTAATCATTAAGTTACATTATATGCCGTCATTAAGATAGTGGTTATTATACATCAGAAAATGTTTAAATATTTCTCCCATCTTTTTATATTAGCGTCTTAAATTGGTGAAAGCAAACACATACCACTTTTACGATACAAAACATATAAAGCACATTTTCCAACTCTTTTCTGTTACAATCAAAAACAATTCATTTACATGGTGACATGTTTACACTCAAAATGTTGTCATAGTCCCAGCCTCGGATGATCGAGATTATAAACGCTTCTTGGTCTAGAAAACAATCTTCTGCAATCTCCTAAAATATATTGTACACTGGAGTCCTGCCAGTTTACAGCTGCTGTGACGTCAACTTTTTCCTTTTTCCTCTTGATCTCCTTTTTTTGGAATCGCCTAAAAAGGGGGGGACGACAACCAACAGTGAATAAGTACAATACTTTGTATTTAAAAGCAATTTTGCATGCTTGTTTGAGCTTTAATGAACATGAATTTGGTTTCATTTGGTTAATACAAAGAGTAATTTACAGGAAGCACATGAGACTGCCGTTAGTAGAATTAAAAACAGTCCCAAGAGTAGAATTAGGGTATGAACGAGAAAATATGGGAGACAAGAGTGAAGGCTATCATGAGAACTCCATTCACAATGATTGTACTTTCAAGACCGACTGAAATGAGAATTTTTTTTTTCCATTTTGTTCCCCATCAAGTTTTATAAAACCCCAAGATAGTTTGCTTTGTTAAATGCTTTTTAGACTTTCTATAACTGCAACAGTGAAAGAGATGTTAGAAGCTGGACAACACAGACAAATGAAATCCAGATCCCCGTTAGACCAACAAATGTGTTATTTGCCACAAAGTTTGGACAGTGACTGAGTTTATTAGGATGAGGTTCCTGCCAACTGTTTGCCATCACACTGATTGACCTACCTCATTGCAACACACAGCCCTTTTTAGGTTTAATGTGTCCTTTCCCACTGTTACCTTGTGTTTTAGAGAGTCAGAATGGAAAACAGAGCATTCAAACAAACAGTCCATTGGCAAACAAGCAATATATACTAAAAATCAAAATTCTGATCATTTCCTAAAATAGCCCATACATAATATATAATGCAGAGTGCAATAAAAAAACAACAACACAAATGTTCAAGACATTTCACAAGACTAGTATTCCAACAGTTTTTATTTAAGTTAATAGATAGTTTACCTGGATTCTTCTTTTTGTTGCGTTTAAAGAAGCTTGGCTGTTTCTTTGGTTCGGGGTTTAGTGATGAAGTATCTTCAAATTCAACTCCATCTTGGACATCACACCCCAAGATGCTCTCAGTATGGGTCTTGTTGCTTTTGGGGTCTGCATGCACACAGCTCACGACCACGTTCTGCCCAGGTGGTTTAGCAGCGTGCAAATCTAGACCTTCCTCTTGTCCTTCAGCCTCTTTTAAACAACTCTTATTACTAGTTTGACTGTCCTCATCCATCTTTGGATTCCTTTCTCTAGCAGCAGTGTTTCCTGCGAGTTCAACATTCACACTAATGTCTGCTGGCTCCTCAGGTGTTAACTTCTCAGGTACCAAGCTGGAAGTTTCCTCTAACACAGCGTCGATCAGGTCGGTGTCTGACAGGGAGCATGGGCTGAGTACACTGGTTTCGGTTGAATCTACAGAGAAACCATCTGTGAGGAGACATGGCTTGGGTTCCACCTGAAGGTTAGTTTGGGGAACTGTAGCCATGGCTGAGCTCTGCTCCTCCTGTAGCAATGTCGGCCTTTCCGGGGGTACCGGTGCAATCGAGGCGGCTTCCCCTGGAGTTGGTTGGGGTGAGGTAGCCACTTGCATCACAGCCTGATGCGTCGAAGGAGCCTCGTTTGGTGAGCTGATGAAGCCGTTGACCTCGCCTGTGCCAACTTGGTGAGCCTCTGTTGGAAGTGTAATAGGAGTAGAAACGGTGCACGCTACTTCTGCGACGTTTTCGCCTGCAGGCTTCACAGTTGACCCTGAATGGGGAGATGTCAAACAGCATTATTCAAACATTTTCTAAATTACAGAGAGACATCACAATATGAGAATGGGAGTCAGAGTGTAGACCTACACCAAGATTGAACTGATAACAAAAGTGAAGAGAAAAAAAAACTGTCATAGTCTGTCCATATATTAGCAGGCCTCCTGGTCTACAGGATGCGACTACCATCATTTGCAATATTCTGTGGGAGAGCAGTTCAAACATACAGTGAAACTAAAACTGAAAAAAAAAAAAGAAAACAAGGTTTCCTAAACCTGGGCACCAAAGAAAAAAAAGTCAATTTGGCTCACTGTCAGCATAAAATGCAAGATACACGAGATTGCCAAAAGTATTCGCTCCCCTGCCTTGAGTCACATGATTTTAAGTGATATTCCATTCTATATCCATTTGGTTTAATATAGTGCTTTACCGTTTGCAGCTATAACAGCTTCAACTCTTGTGGGAAGGCTTTGAACAAGGTTTAGGAGTGAGTTTATGGGAATTTTTACCCATTCTTCCACAAGCATGTTTGTGAGGTCACACACTGATGCTGGACAAGAAAGCCTGGCTCACTGTCCACTCCAAATCAACCCAAAGGTGTTCTATCGGGTTGAGGGCAGGACTGTGCAGGCCAGTCAAGTTCATCCATACCAAATTCTCTCAACCATGTCTTTAAGGACCTTGCTTTGTGCAATGGTGCACAGACATGTTGGAACAGGAAGGGGTAATCCCCAAACTGACTGTCCAAAATCTCTTGGTATGCTGCAGCATTCAGCGTTCTTTCCAGTGGAGCTCATGGGCTAATATTTAGGACATTTCCAACTTTGTGGGAACAATTTTGAGATGGGCCCTTCCTGTTCCAACATTACTGTGCATCAGTCCACAAATCACAGTTCATAAAGACAAAGATTAGAGCGTTTGATGTGGATGGAACTTGACTGCACAATCCTGACCTCAACCCCATAGAACACTTTTGAATGAATTAGAGAGGTGACTGAGAGCCAGGCCTTCTAGTCCAACATCAGTGTAACCTCACAAATGTACTTCTGGAAAAAAATGGTCATAAATTCCCATAAACACACCCCTTAACCTTTCCAGAACAGTTTAAACCGTTATATGGCAGAGGGGGAACCAATGTCATATACCCTATGGATTAAGAATGGGATGTCGTTTAAATTCATATCTGGGTCAAGGCAAGTGAGCGAATATTTTTGGCAATAAAGTGTACTTTATTGGTCAAGCAGGCACACCTTTTTGATCCACGTCTGTTGAAGTTAATCTATCATTACCGTTTTGCCACAACGTATTTTATTAGGTTTGGATCCTTGAGATGGAACAAAATTTATCAAAAAATGTCAAGTTGCAAAAACCCTTTGGGAAACCCTGATTAAACAAGTAGGGGGGGGGGGGGGGGGGGGGAAGTGAAATTTTGCATTTAGTTGTAAGATTTTATGGAAATGGTTGACATTTTTGCGTAATCCTACTTGACTAAAGAACCGACACCAAAACAACATTTTCCTTTTGCACTTGGCCGAGGTAAAGAGTGAGGATGGATGGCAATACATTTTCCAAGTTCGTACATATAAAGGCTAATGCAGGCTGAAGGACATAAGGGCACATGAAAGCAACAAGGCTGTGGCGCGCAGTTAAGTGACTCAGGACTGCAGATAGGGGCCAGTTTCTTGTCCTTACCAGGTGGGCAGGTATCCCTACTCATTTCACTATGAGGGAGGCTTTCCGAATCGCACCTTGGCCTGGTCTTTCTTAGGGTGAAACCCTTCCTGATGTCCGCAAGCAGGTGGTCAATTATGCAGCCGTCGTCCTGTGGCACAAAGCCTTTCTTGACTATTGAGCGACAAGATTTAAAAAAAAAAATAAAAATAAATAAAAGTTAGCTCAAAACATAAAAGGGATTTCTGGGTTGTGCAGACAACTCACTTATTTTTCCATTCTCTCCCTTCTGTCTCTTGGACTCTTCCTCTGCCAGCTGCTTCTTTCTCTTCTCAGCTTTGGCTGCCTGCTCTTTCCTGGTCTTATTGTCCTGCATGTGAAAGAAGAGGTGTCACCCAAGTACAAATTGTACACACTAGCAATTTCGACTTGGGTAGCAACACAAAACATTTACTTATGTCACAATAAAACAACACCAGTATCATCCAGACCTTCAGTGCCTTGATGAAAAGTTCCCGGAAAGTCTTGATTGTTCCAAAAAGCTCTTCGAGCGACAGCTTACTGGCATCTTCACACAAGTAGACAGCTAGTTCACTCCTTTTCTTGTCAATATCCACAAATCTTTCACTCAAAGTACGACACGCCTCCAGATTTTCCTGCAGCAGAGAAATAAGGCCTTTGTAAGAATACAGAGACAAGCTTTAACAAAAAGCAGCATCAAAAGTAATAAGTAGTTGAATATTCTTTTTGTAATTTTTAGCTGCTCAATCGCTCAGTGGATTAAAAACAAAAATGTGCATCTCATTTTTTTCTGAGCCCAAACACTTCTAGGAAGTGAAACTGTTGTTTCTCTGCAAAAATAGCGCAAACAAAGATCAATGTCACGATATCGCCTCCAAGCACTTATTGCATGCAATCCGATCGCTCTGCTCTCTTCCCTATACTGCACACAGCCCCCAGTGGGCATATTTTCATGGTACTGGGAGATTGCTATGATTTGCACATTAGGCCAATTGCTTTCTTTTGGCTCAGTACTACATACATACACTACGAATGCAATATTATATGCTCCTAGCTTGTGCCTGCCATTAACACTGTCTCCATTTACCTTATTGGTAATAGGTTTTCCATTTGACTGTTGCCTATAGCCATTTTTGCTGCTTTATATAGAGGTTGGTGCGCTTGCACTTAAGTATGCTCGTAAACTGTAATTCCATGATGGATACTGCTTTTAAAATGGAGTGAAAACAGAATCTTACCTCAAGAACTTTTGCATATTGCTCCTTCACATCTTCCACAGAGTTGGAGACTTTCTTGGTCGCTTCATTCAGTCGTTTAAGTAAGGTGTTGGCTTCGGACTGGACAGAATCCAGATTCACTCTGTGGTATGAAGAATATTTTGCATGAAAATATTTTGCAAATTTGTGGGGTAAAATGCAAGAATGTGGAAGAGATGCTGTACCCTGCAGCCTTTTGGCAGGTTTCAATGTCCTCTGGCAATGCCAATAGCTCTGGATGGTTTTCTTCTGCTTCCTTTTAGACAAGTATGTTGTGTTCTTAACAAGTTTGTGTTTTAAGGCAAAAGGTTTTTCTTTGTGTACCTCTAAGATGTGATGAAGCAGCGTAATGCGGCTCTTGTTGGCTTTAGTTTCTGTAAGCTTGAGAAGCGAGCTGATCTTGAATCCCTCGGCATTTCCTGTGTGGCTTCCCTATCGAAGGAAAGAGATTTAAGTCATTAAAAAAGGAGGCTTTGTCTCATCATCAGCTGGGACAAAACCGATATTTGGGGCTCTTACGTAGTTGAGAAAATTGCCCACGTCGAGGATGAGCCTACAGAAAGAGGGAATAAGCGTGCTTGTCCTGAGAGCTGAGAACACGAGTTGTGAATTAGTTTTGCATAAACTGGATGAGGATGGCAAATAAGGTTATTTCTGCACAACACACAGTAGAAAGAAGGTTTACTTACCATGACAGGCCTCATCAAGCAGCTTGACTTTAGGTTGGAGCATGTCCAACACTGATGCAGTCTCCTCACACAACAACATGCACTCAATCCTCAGCTGATAACTGGAAACAGCGAGAAATTTAAGAGTGAGGGTGGACAAATTGAAGAGTTTAAGGCCTCATTTGAATGCAGCCAAATTAGAAATCTAAAATGCAATCATAAAATTTAATGGGTTCTTTGGCTCGTTTCACTCCATAACTAAGCAGGCAGCTCTCATGTTGGAACAGTTGGGGAGGAAGTTACCATTGGACAGTGAGGAGCGATGTGAAGAAACGATCAACATTTGCCAATTTTTCCTTTTCCCCTTGGAAAGACTTCAAGTTTTCAATCTAGAAGACAAAGCCACCATCACGACTCAGGCATTGCATTGCATCTTCTGAGTGGGCCCTTGAATGACAGCTTTAAAACACTGCGTAGGTATTAACAAACCTCATGCTTCTCTGGCAGGAGCTTCAGGAGCTGTTTTAGCACCTCCACATCAAACCTGGTTCTGTCACCTTTCTGAATCATCACCACAAAGTCCTCATTTGAGCTGGGCATAGAACATTTGGAATATTAAGATGGACACTCTCTGGCCACAACATTAGGCACACGTGAACAATCCACTGAGATCCATTAGAAGAACTGTATAAAATTAAATGTTCTTCCAAACTTGGCTTTCTACCCGCTAGTGCATAAAGAACATACACACAGTGCATGCATTAACAGTAAATAAGAGGGGTAAATTGTTAGAAATACCTCACAGTATGATGCAATGTAGTTCCACACTTGCATACTACAACCACAACAAATACAGTAAATATTACTTGGATCCATTTTTTTCTTTAAAAGACTGAATTTTTGATACAGCTTACTGGATCTTGCTTAATTGTTTAGGTGTACCTAGAAAAGTGTCCAGTGAGTGTACTGTTTACTGAGATAAAATCCATCACCACAATGTTTAACATCTCACCATTTGAACTGCTTCAGGAATATGTTTAGATTCAGGTTTTTCTTTGGATCAATGAAAGAAATCTAGAAGCAAATAGAGACAGGTAATTTGGCTTAGAAAATCAGGTGTTTGTTTTTACTTTTTCATTGTCTAGGGTTGACCATGCACACCTCTTTAGGCTCCTTCTTGACAGGAGCAGCTGCCCCCTTGTCTTTGCGCTCAGTCACCGGGAGACTGAACAGCTGCTCGATACTGCTATAGTCCGGCTTGTGAGGGGAAGGCTCTTTCTGAACCGAAGCCCACATGGAGTGACCATCTGTGTGGGCAAGAGGAGAGAGGAACCAATCACGAGCTGCGCCATTTTGCACCTGAACTCAATATTACCTGTTCTCTCCTCTTTGAACCTGAATGAATCAAAACAAAACATTTTCACAATTGATGTGTTTGACACTATCCATTTCCTATACCACTTATCCTGTCTCTGACTACGGGGAGCTGCAGCCTAGCAGCCTATCCCAGCTGACTGACAAAGAGACAGCCACTCACAGCGTCACCGAGTCAGAACCCACGCTGACCGTACAGAATCACAGGCAAGTCAACGATTATACCATCAGTGCCTCCTGACGTGTTAACTTAGTACAGAAATCATACAAATGATACCAAAACATGCATCATTATGGCAGTTCAGGATCCATACTGTACCATAATAGCTTTATTGGGTAGTGGAAAATGTTGGTTTTGTCCCACTACCAAGTGCAATATAAATTTTACCAAATCCTTTTAAGGCTCCAATATTATTCTAACAAGTTTAAAACAAAACAGCATCAATCAGCATTGACTGTGTATTTTCCAATTAAATCAAAAAACAAGGCGATCGAAACTTGAAAGCCCACTCCCAAAGGGCCTCATCCACTGATAAATGCCTATAAATGTTCCACTCTGCACACAAGTACTGTATATTTCAGGAAATGTTCACGATTGTAGCGCTTTTTCTTGGTTGATACGAAACATTTGAAGCCTTGGATAAACTAGGAAATGAGAGCAATACGATCACTGCTTAGGTCGCGCGATGAATAATGTACTCGCGCAACCTGCTTGAGTGACCACTGCCAACGGCTCATGCACATGCGCTTGAGTGGTTCGAGGGCTAAAGTGATGAGAAGTGTCCATTTGACAGTTATTTAGATTTTAGGACAACGAGTCAACTCATTAGCAAAGTATTCAGTTTTTATAATGACTGCAGTTTCAATATGTTGCGCATCTAACATTTTTTTCAAAAGCTGATCATTATTTGTGCATACAAATGGTCTGAGGAGGTTCTAAATTTCTTCTCAGAGCACACGGATTGAAGTACGAACATATTGATGAATCACAGATGTGTCAAACGTGCGTACACACGATTTAAGGGCAAATTTGTGGATATGCACTGTTAGTGGATGAGGCCCATTTACCTTACCTGTAACAGATCTGAGTTTCTGCCAGTTGAGCTTCTTCATCCTCAGAGTGGGACATCTTGCAGGTATGCTGCATCCGAGAACATAGCTGCTCTGAGCCACTATAATGTCTGAAGGGGGAGGTGGTGGCATGCCAGGTAAGGCAGGTGGTGGCGGTGGTCCGTTGCTCATACCTGGGAGAGGGGGAGGCGGTGGGGGAGCCATACCAGGACCGCAAGGTAGTGGTGGTAGCATCATTCCAGGTAAAGGAGGGGGTGGTGGAGGTCCAGCAAATCCACCAGGGAGTGGAGGAGGTGGAGGTGGGCACTGAAGAGAACCTCCTGTCATATTTGGAGGAAGTGGCGGTGGCGGCGGTGGCGGTGGTGGCGGCGGCGGCGGCGAAGCAAAGAGTGGCTCCTGAGATGATGCTGAGCATTTGTCCAGCTGGTTTTGGTCTTGCTGACCAGTCTGTGAAGCCTTGTCCACTCTGACAGGCTGGCCATCCACTTCTTGATCACCCTCAGAGTACTTGCCCTTGGAGAACATCAGACGCTCCATGATCTTCTCAAATGACCCTATCTGAGCTGGAGTCCAAACAGAAAAAAAATAAAAATAAATAAAATAAAAAAATTTGTACACAAGAGCCTGTCACCATTTTCCAACTTCATGAAACATTAATAAGAGGCAGCCATTAGTGAGACATTTAACACCATAGGAAGTAATAGTAAATTAATCACAATGGTGCTGACTCACAGTCCTCTGCCAACAGTATGGCTCTATTAGTGATGGCCTCCAGAGCCAACCAGATATCAGAGCGGCTTGGCCCCAGCAGGAGCAGTGTCTGCAGGATGGACAGCAGCTGGAGAGAAGCTGGAGAGCTGCTCAGCTGGCACACATAATCATATTTATTTTGTATATGTTAATATGTACCACTAAAAAAAATCACACAATAGATAGAACTATGTCTTTATTCCACACAACTCTAACCTTGTTAAAGAGAGTTGTGAAGACCTCCAGGTGATTACTCATGTCGATCCCACCATACACTCGCAAGAGCTCCTCCTCATCTTCAGCCATTGCCTCTTCAAAAGCTTCACATTGAATAATCAAGTCTTCATCCTCCTGTTCTCTGCATGCCATAGACAAATACAGATCAGTAACAGGTGCACCTCACTTCACATTTAGCTGCCATTTTATCTCACAGAATTAAGAGGCTGACTAATCAGAGGTGTACAAAGGGCTGCATGCTCACCTTAATTTTGGTAGAATGTCAAGAACTTGAAGCCCTGCAGAACAACAAAATATAGAATGTCACATCACTCACCTCTCTTTTTTTTATTTTTTTTTTATTTTTTATTTTTTTTAAACCATGTACATCTGCAGAGGTAAAACACAGTGGTATGGTAGTTTCGGAGGTATAGCGGGAAGCTCCAGGTGAGCAATTATAAAAGAGGTGTGGCCAATCAAATTGTTGATTGGTCCACAGAGGTGGGCGGGAGTAATGGAATTAGCTTTCAATCATTCTAACTTTCATTCACTTTGTCCAATTAAATTAGGTCTGTATGGATGAGGAATACTGTTTTTAACTTAAACAGTAGCAGTGTGTGATATAGAACACAAACATATACCTTACGTTTGATCCATTTTCTCAGACAAAATGAGGCCAATTAACCTATTCTTAGACATATTTTCAACAGAGCTCCAATTATGTTGTTTTATGCTTTGTATTCACTTTTAGAAAATATAAATGCTGCAACAGCTCACAGAAGAGTGACCTCACTCATTGTGTGCTAATTAATCGTTCAGTGGCAGCCTGAACCTACCGATAAACTCCTTCCTCATCTTATCTCTCTGCCTCAGGTCATCGCAGCCGAAAATGAGGGCGTTGATGACACTGAGGAGCGTGACCATGTAAGGAACGTTGTCTGTGGCTTGCAACTCGTTCATGATCACGCTGAAGCGATAGTGATGCGTCTTCACACCCTGAAGAACAAATCACAGTGGAATTAGTCATCCTATTCATTGCTTGTAATGCTTGTGATTGCACCTCACCACTAGAGGGCGTTGTTTTTATTTTATTTTTGGGGGTACAATTTACTTGCCTTGTAGTGGTCCAGAGCATCCAGGGCAAGGCGATGACCATCTGTTGAGAACATGCTGAGGGCTGCAAGTAGCTCAAACACCTGCTTCTTCACCATGGTGTTGGAGGTGTCCAAGGCTGTGGAGCATCATGAGCACATGTATTAAACCCATAGAACACACACCAAACATGCATCTCTGTAGTGCTTCCTTTTTGTGTCAAGACCCCCAACATGCCTCACATGTTTTTAGGCAGCACACCCTGAACTTTGTCTTCTGAGGATGTGGCAGCAGATAAACATGTTTGTGTTTCTAATCCAAAATTCCAATACACGTGGGGGAACTACAACTAGGCTTTCGTAATTCACTTCTGTGTGGAAAGCTGTAGAGATAAAGGGAATCATACAATACACTACTCACAAAAGGTTGGGGATATTTGGGTTTTGGGGGACATTTCAGGATGAAACTAAAATGCACTATAAGCTTTGCAGGTGACCTTAATTTGACCTTCTATAAACCTTTGAATAAACATGTCCAACTGTCTGTTTTTTAACAGGCTGAAAAGCAAAATACACAACATTTTTACAAATTTCCAACCATGTCCACTTTTATGCCTTTCTGTGACTCTTCCAGTGTCACTAGCTAGTTTCCACCATCTTATGCCACGTTGTGACACTCAGCTAAGTAGCCACTTGTATTTGAGAACATCCTGTTTGAAGCCTTGCAATGGCGAGATACCGTTGATCAATTGTTAGGTGTCGTCTTGGTCTCATGTCACAGTCAACAGCATGATGAAGATGATTGGTTAAATACCAATTCTAACTGAAACAACAAATGTATTAGACCATTTATGGATCAAAAACCTGTTGTGAAATTAACTGTTCGACCTCTTGCTAGAGAACAAGAAGTTGTGCAAAAAAAGTACTGAAACACTGAACAGTTGGACATGTACATTCACAAGTTTAGAGTTCAGCAGTGCATTTTAGGTTCATCCTGAAATTTCCCCCGGAATTCCAATATCTCATACTTTTTGTGAGTCGTGTATGTATACAAAGACTACCTAATGAAATATGTGTACAGTGTTACAATGCTTAACAACATGATAGCGAAATGATAGTGGGAACCTTGGGAGAGCTTCCGGATGTATCCCTCGTTCTCAATGATGAAGTGGATCCCCGCTGAAGAGTTCATGACAGCACGGACGCAGTTGACACAGGTGAGCTGCAGAAGGGCGTCTGCGATGCGAGAGCAACCTCGGCCCGAAAGGCGGTCCAGGGCCTCCAAGAGGAGATCCAGCCCGCTCAGCTCCAGGAACTGGACCATCCATGTCTGGTCGCTTCCGTCCAGGCGCCGCTTCAGGCCGGAATAGTTAACCACAGTGGGAACCTGGAGCAGTCTGATACAGAGCTCCGGATCAGCATTCTCCAAGTTGGCTTCCTGTTGGGTGTCTGAGTCCTGCGATGATCCCAGGCGACCACGAACCGCTGCCCACTTCTTCTTCACCTCTGAAATCCCTGGCATCATTTTGAAAGCACCTGTGAAATAAAGGGGTGAAAGGCATTCATATATTGCAATTGACTGGAAACCGGTCCAGCTGTCCGGTCCAAAAGTCAGCTGGGATAAGTTAGATATGCAGAGTATAGAGCAAAATTCTCACTGAGGTAAAGAATAATCCTAGAGTGCCATCTCAAGACTTACACAGATCTTTGGCACATGTTAACATCCGTTCACCATGAAAGTAAAATGTTAACAGTCCCATACATGTTTTGAAATTTATTTTTTTTATTTCATAATATTTGATTTCCTTTTATCATGTTTGCAGGATAATTTTGGTTGTGAAATGCCCAGAATTTCCTTTTTCAAGCTATTCTAGTCAGTCTTTTCTAGTTCAATCCCGCCCCGCCTGTGTGGAGTTTGCATGTTCTCCCCGTGCCTGCGCGGGTTTTTCTCCGGGCACTCCGATTTCCTCCCACATCCCAAAAACATGCATGATAGGTTAATTGACAACTTTAAAGTGACCGTCAGTGCAAATGGTTGTTTGTTTGTATGTGCCCTGCGATTGGCTGGCAACCAGTTCAGGGTGTACCCCGCCTCCTGCCCGATGATAGCTGGGATGGGCTCCAGCGCGCCCGCGACCCTTGTGAGGATAAGCGGCTCAGAAAATGGATGGATGGATGGAATAAGGTTTGCCTCTGTATGACTGGCAACCAGTCCAGAAGACCTTCCCAAAATGGCTGCCATGTAGGCATGTCAATTAACGTGGCTGACGTGTCTAGTGTTTATATTTATGCATGCAAAGCCCAACAGAAGACGTTATATGCGGTCCTGTGACTGCATTTGATTGGTGAACTAGAGTCAAATGTCACAAGCGGTTACGTTGGATTGGGGCGAACAGCGCCCAATGCGTAAATCATAGTCTAAACCGATAGACCGCACATGAATAAAAATGGATAAATAAGCAATAATTGATAAATAAAAGTAGCAAGCGGCATGTAGATCATTGTAACGGAGTAAAAGTACAATTTATCCAAAATGCTACTTGAGTAAATGTAGCGAGTTTCTACCCAGAGTATAGCAAGAAGCAATTTGGCATGACAAAACTGAGATGTTATATTGGTAAAGCTTTGCCCATTCTAATCACTAGCCCTTAAGATATTGAGTAGTTTTCATAATTTTGTGGCTTCTCATCAAAACGGAATGGGGACATTCTTTGAAGTATAAACATAAATCAAAAATTACAACGATAAATAAAAAGTTAAAACTATGCAATGTGAATCAACTGACAAACCCCAAAAAAATGAAAACATACTGAAACTTCCTTAAAAATAACTTATCTGTATAATCCTATTTGTAATTCAATGAATTTGTCCACACAATGTCACCATTGCTAAGCAGAACAAAGACGGCAGGCCTGATCACAAAGGAAAAGAGAATAGGAAA
This sequence comes from Phyllopteryx taeniolatus, assembly GCF_024500385.1. Taxonomy (NCBI): domain Eukaryota; kingdom Metazoa; phylum Chordata; class Actinopteri; order Syngnathiformes; family Syngnathidae; genus Phyllopteryx; species Phyllopteryx taeniolatus. Next base: position 16,058,213 of record NC_084514.1, read on the forward strand.
TGACAGCGCTGCACTCTGTGGGCATGTCAACAACGTCGTCAGCAGTCCAGTCATTACCAGCAGCTATGCCAAACATTCCAACTTAATCTTGCCTAAAAATTTGTCAGCCAATCAAAACTCCTTTTAAGGGCATGCTGGACAGTCAGTGAAGAACACATCACCATTTACAATACAGACGATGTTTCATCAGAAACATTAAAACTGATTACACAAGCATCACAATGTAGAACGAGCATATATTATGAATGCACACATGCTGCTTTTTGTTGCGCAATGAGACAGCACAGTCCCCCTTTTTACCAACCAGACTCTCTGGAGAGCTTCTTAAATATTGCTGTATGAGCAGGATACACAAGTCCAAAAAAGGGAAAAGTATTCTGTAAAAAGTCTAAAAAAATACTTGTGATATTTGGTAAAAAAAAAAAAAAAAAAAAAAAACATTTGTCCTTAAACTGTCCGACTATTTTCTCACGCACTTGTTCACAAAGAGATGAACCTCGCCCCATCTATGCTTGTGAATGTTCCAAACAGGTGTTTGATGAGCATTCCTCAACTTTCTCAATCTTTTTTGCCACCTGTCCCAGCTTTTTTGGAACGTGTTGCAGCCATAAAATTCTAAATTCATGATTATTTGCTAAAAACAATAAAGTTTATCAGTTTTGAACATTAAATATCAACGTCCCAACTTCATTGGAATTGGGGTTGTGTACACACACACACACACACACACACAAACACACACATATATATATATATATATATGCGCTGTTGCCCTGTGATTGGCTGGCGACCGGTTCAGGGTGTACCCTGCCTCTCGCCCGAAGATAGCTGAGATAGGCTCTAGCATATAGGATAAGCGGTAAAGAAGATGGATGGATATGCGCGCTGTCTCTGTCTATTGTGGATTCCAGACTTGGCAAAGTGGAATGATGAGCATGTAGAAACACAGCGACTTGAATGTTTCACAGTTCACTACTTTGGGTTGCTTGGAAGGAAGGCTAGCTTTTCCATAGGCCCATTATACTTGCTTTTCACTGCTTTTTTTGCGTGACACTCATACATCCAAGTTGTACACTGTTAGATGGGTTTTGCAAATTCACTTGGCCTTCTGTTTTTATAAGATGTGGTGCAGAATAATTCCATTCATTCCACCAAGACAAGGTAAAGTGACTCTTGGCTTTTGTCATATTCGCTCGCAAAGGAATTTTGTAAGCTAAGGCTGCAGAATCCTGTTGCGTTACCGTGGTAGCCAGCAACCACACAATGGTGATTTACAACAGACCTTATAAATACTCTATTCAACTGGCATTGAACTCGCACTTTTCCCCACTTTACAACAAGAACTGCCTGACAAACCACTGCAACACTGCCTGAATTATAACAATGTTTAACAATTGTGGTTTGCAAATGATAAAATGTACACGTATGTATGTATATATGTATGTATTACAGTGGCTATAAAAAGTCTACACACCCCTGTTCAAATGGCAGTTTTTTTTTGTGATCAAGATAAATAATTTCTAAACTTTTTCACCATTGATGTGACCTATAACCTGTACAGTTCAATAAAAACAATCTTTTGGAGATGGGAAGTAAAAACAAACAACTGAGATCATGTGGTTGCAGGAGTGTCCACACCCTCTTATAACTGGGGATGTGTCTGTTCAGAATTAACCAATCACATTTAAACTCAAGTTTAAAGCTAGAGTATGTAACTTTTTGTTTTAAAAAAAAAAAGAGTCAGTTTCACCAAGCCACTCGAGGAGATGACACAATGCCTGTCAGCTCCTCGAACATCTTTCAGTACAGTGGAACCTCAGTATACAAACGACCCGGTTTACGAAGGATTTGGTATATGAACAAATTTTTTGAAAGAAAATGAACTCAGGTCACACACTATTTTCAGTTTACAAACAGCTTTGGCATGGTCACGAAAGGCTCAAAACGTACTGCTTTTTCTCACGCCGCATGAACATTATTGGCTTCGTGCTTCAGGTATATTTATTTTTGGTTTTTTTTGCCCACTCCCAAAATCCACCACAAAAGCTGTATTGTGGGAGGTGATGGCCATTTAGGGCTAGCAGTAACCAGAGTGAACATAAACATTACTTCGGTTTGTGAACGTTTAGTTTTTTTACTGAGCCGTTGGTGGAGTGCGGCCCGTTGTTTCCCATTCAATGAGAAACGAAAACAATAACTGCCATCTGCCGTGAACAAAATACACACACCTTCCCGAGGATGCGTTAGCTGCTCATCAAGGTGCCTAACATTAAAAAAAACTAATTTAACATAATCCAAACAATGTCGCCAGCCAATCGCAGGGCACATATAAACAAACAACCATTTGCACTCACATTCACACCTATAGGCAATTTAGATTCTTCAATCAACCTGCCACGCATGTTTTTGGGATGTGGGAGGAAACTGGAGTACCCGGAGAAAACCTACGCAGGCACGGGCAGAACATGCAAACTCCACACAGGCGGGGCCGGGATTTGAATCCCGGTCCTCAGAACTGTGAGGCAGATGTGCCAACCGGTCGCCCACCGTGCCGCCGAAGTTACAGCTTGAAATGGCAGTCAGCTGTCAGCACACACCTGCCACCATTGAAAGTGGCTCAGATTAACCCCAAATAAATGTTCCAGTAGACTTTTCCTGACGTTTTTTTGCCTTATCGCAGAAGGCTGAAGGTTTTGTGCTAACACTGATGACTAGTATTTGGAACTGTTCATAATTCCCACCACCCTGACTAAGGCTTCTGCTCCAAAAGACCTGGCATTTGAGCAGGGGTCTGTAGGCTTTTTCTATCCACTGTCTGTCTGTCTGCCTGTCAAAAAACATGGAAACACATGCTTAGTTTTCATTTGATGTAATGTAGGTGTACCCAATGTTGAGGGAAAGAAGGTTGCAAGTAAATCCTTGTAATCCAAACCCTCATTTTTGTCATCTATGCTTTTTATTTTGTACACTAGGCCGAGGGTGTATCTGTGCGTCATGTGTGCTGGGCTGCCAGGGAATTTTTCAAAAGGAAGGAAAAGGACTATCCTGGGACAGGAAACCCGATAAACATGCTGGTGTGGCAGCACATGTTCCTCTTTTCACTGAGGATTTAATCTACAACAAAAACAATACATGTATAAGCATTGTATGTTGAATGAATGAAAAAATAGCTTTCTATTAAGTTACACATTGAAAGACATTTTCATGTCTGCTTCCAAAAGCTCCCACCAGCAGCTCTAGTAGCAGCTGATTCACAGCCTACAGGACAAACCCACTCATGTGTCCTCTGCTTGAGCCTCCTACACAACAGTCCAACTCCACTGTAAACTACATTAACACGTAAGCATGCACACCCACTGCTTCCTTTTATCTGAAAAACATGCAAACCCTAAGAATGAAAATAATGTTCTATGCTATGTATCTCAGCGATGAATGTGATTGATATTATTATGTAAGTACAGTGGAACCTCCAAAGCCAAACGCCCTGAACAAGAAATTGGAGTTCAATTTAGGCCCACTGACTATGTCTTGCCTTTTCCTTGTCTTTCTTGTGATGCTACCATAGAAAGGGACCAGTGATGGCAAAGAGGAAAAGTGTGACGATAGCCACAGAATGGGAAACTTACTTTGACCTAGGAGAGCATCTGCTTAATACAACATGAGAAATATTCAGCCATTTTCTATACTGCTTGCCCTTATTTTCATTCAGGTCTCGGGTTTAACGGGTGAGACAGCTATCCCAGCTTACTTTGGGTATACCCTGGATTGGTTGGCAGTCAATTGCAGGGCGCAGATAAACAACCATTCACATTGACATTCACAACTATGGACAAGTTTGACTCTAAATTTTAGACTCTTCAATTAACCCATGAAGTATGTTTTTGGAACATGCGAGGAAGGGAGAGTTTTCAGTGACTACTGAGGAGTTATTGGAGAGACCCCTGGGAAGCAAAGGAGACAGAGTCGAGATTTTAATCGTGAACCTCACAACTGTGAGGCAGACGTGCTAACCACTCGGTGACCGTGCTGCCCAACATATTACATGCAAAATATATATATATATATATATTACACCCAGCAGATGCTAACATAAATACAGTTTGATATTCGATACTTCTCTTTTTCAGACTGATATCAGTACGAGTATTCACTCTTGAGTAATCACCAATACCGAGTAGCAATACCACTAGTACTTTTGATTCATAAAATTTTAATCAACACAATGACAGATAATCGTGAAGAAATCTATTTCTTTCTGACGCACACGATCGGCTGATGGGTCAAACTGCTGCAATGTAGCACCAGCTACTGGCGAGGAGGACTTACACAATGTCAGATTTTTTTTGGGGGGGGCTTAAGTATCAGTGGCTGGCATCGACAGCCTTTCATGAGTACCCGATACCTTGAAATAAGGCCAGTATCGGCCCGATATCAGCACCCATCCCTAGTTATTATACACTACAGACTTATTAGCAATAATAATTTAGACTAAAATAACGCCTTTCAAGGGAGCCAAGAATGCCTATACATGCCTGTAAAACACCACTTGGTGACAGTATGACACCTGTTAGGTGTCTTCAAAAGGGGTAGTCGAGGTGTTCGATTTTACTTTTGTTTTATTATACAGTGGTTAACTTCTGTTCTATTATGACAGTTTGGAATGTTAAATCGCCAGTTATCCTTCAAAGTTTTCTGACGGCATCACTTTTGTGCCCGGAATGAATTAAGTCACTTTGAAATTGTTTTTAAAATTTGAACAACTTGGAAACCAGATGCAGAATTGTGTTCAACTTCGAAGGTTGCACATCAGACTAAGGAGAATGGAGTACTTTAAGATAAATATTCAAGTTTCATGCAAGCCTTAAAAGCCTACACAGTATTTTTTTTTTTGCAGCAGCAGTCTTTAGAACATCTGGACCCTATTAAAATACCTAGCCCCTACTACTCCAATCCTGACTATTTTTGAGAGCACCATGCATACAAGACTACTTGTATGTACTGTAGTGATGATTTACAGTTGTTCACTTTATTAAAACCGTCAAGACGATTGCTAAAACCGAATGAACCTTTGCACACACAAGAAATACAAACCCAAATAAACCCCTCAAGTGTATTTTGGCAACTGGGCACATTTTCCCCTCTGTCTTTGCAGCCTTCTCCCTCCCCAAGGAGGGACAGTTTAACAGTCTCATCCAGTATGAGCATCGACGAGACTATTCATACCAAAACAGCCACTTTGCCTGCATTAGGAACTGCAATAGGATGGATTAAAATAAGGCAACACAGATCGATCAAAATCCTCACTTTGGGTGCGCCTTTGAGGAGGACTTCAACCACAAAGTGTGCCGTCGCTTGAAGAGACGGTGCAAGGACTAAATGTTAAAAATGCGCTCACATCTTCATGCACTGTTGCATGACTGAAAATCCCCCAAAAGAGACTGGGGATGCGGATGATGTCTTACCTGGTTTGGTTCTATAAATACACTTGGATGAATCGCTTCCTTGTGTGTTTCCGAAGGGAGCGGCACCAGATGACACCCACGCTGCCGTTTACATCGCCAAAGATGAAGGATTGATCTCCTCAAATGAACGCATTAAGGCAGAGGCAGGTCGACCCGAGTGGGTGTGTGTCCGTGTGTGTCTGTGTGGCTTTTAATCGTCACCGCCCTGCGCTCTCTCTCACTCACTTGTTTAAAAGAGTGACGTCAAAGTAGAATTCAACGCCACGCTGCAACTTCCGCTCGTGTCTTCTGCAATAAAGTAGTGAAGACGAGAGAACGCCACCGCAACACGTCTCCTGCCATTATTGACGAACAAAAGTGATAACTATTCGCCAAACGTGGTTAACTGCCTTGACAAAGGGGGTTGGAGTGAATTATCACCGCACTAAAACTAGCAATGCAAGCTAACGGCGGAGTTAAGGTCGAGCAATGAGGCTCCATTGAACCACTTCAGCTTTCCCTTCGTCTGCTACGTTCAGCCTCCTGCGACGGAATTCTAACAAACCAACCAAAAATGAATGATGAATCGTGAGCCGTTGGTCATAGCGTAACCATGACAATCAAAATAGATTCTGAACTCTCGCGTCGGTGTCAATGGCGGCATTTCGCTGTCGCTGCTTTATTATGAAGGTATTCACATATTTTCCTGCCTTAACCCGTGTTGTCTATTTTCCTGCGGTTTCCGAAGTGACCGCAGCCACTGGCGAGCTCTCCTCCTTCACGCTCGTCTGCATCCCAGCAGCTGGAGCCGAACTCTTGCGGACTAGTTGAATCGTTCTTCCAAAATTAAGCAACCGCAGATGACAAAAGTACTCGCACTCTGTACTTTATTATATAGAGGCCTTTACTTAAGTAAAAGTATAAAAAAGTATTCATTCATTCATTCATTTTCCGCACTGCTTATCCTCACTAGGGTCGCAATTGGAGAGAGGGTGATGGAGCCTATCCCAGCTATTTTGGGGCGAGAGGCAATACACCCTGAACTGCTCGACAGCCAAATGCAGTGCACAAAACCACAACAACAAAAAAGGTACAGACTTTAAAATGAACTGAAGTACAAAAGTAAAAATGTTTTGACCACAACAACAATGTTCTTTTAAGCCAACAGTATAGCCAGCGTTGGCTCAGGCTTTTATGTTATCAAAACGTGTTCCCTACTTTGCTAATGTTTTGATCTGAATAAAACAAAATGCAAAATTAGCTAATAATAACAACGACTGAAACACCTCGCCACATTCCCCACGAATCATTTCTGTAGCCTACAACAGCAACAATTCCCTTCAATAAGGCCATGGATGGGGAATATCTTGCTTCGAATCAATTGTCATCTTTGTTAATGCAGTACTCCCTGGTTCATGTTCCTTCATGTCACTTCTATCCTGGTTTTCCCGCCATATGTCCCCAAGTCCTCAATTATACTCAATAAACTTTCCCCCCTCTCTTTCTATGTTGTGTTGACGCCTGCATTGTTTGAAAGTAATGAGTCTATTTTGACAAAGCAAGGACTAGAAAGTATAGATCTCTGATCACATGAATGGAATTAAATTAAAAAGTCATCAGAAATTTAAGATACTGTACCTGAAAAACCTATTGAAGTACAGTAGTGGTCTTACTTTGTAACTAAACTTATGTTTTTTTTAATTAATAAAAAGACATGGTGGAGACATTTTGTTTTTGTTAGTCACATTTATTTGTTTTATTAAAATGCATTTTTTTAAACATTTTGACCAACAGTCAATTGCTGAAACAGTATAAAAGATAATGCCAACCATAAGACAAGTTTGTTTACAGTAGACTGGTCTTGTCTGAACAGAAATAATCAAGGTGTTTCACAAATCAAGACAAAACTGCCAAAAGAACATGTTTGCATTTTTTTCTCCCACATTAAAATAAGCAAGTTAGGATGAAGCAAGTGGGAAAATTATCATTGGGTGTATGCTTATGACTGTTTGGTAAAGAATGTAGTTTTGCGCAATGCAAAATAAAAATGTACATTTTTCTCACTAAATATATTTCCAAAAGTGCTATTGACATGAAATTTCTATCAAATGTTGGGGGCAACCTAAGTAATCCATACATACAAAGAAAGTAGAACAAATAAGCTCAGAAAATAAGTTGTGTGTAATAATGTGAAATGTCAGGGGGGAAGTATTGAACACATGAAGAAAGGGAGGTGCAAAAAGGCATGGAAAGCCAAGACAACACCTAATGTCTATCAATAATCAAATAGCAACTCAGCCCCTTGTCAGTGCAAATATGTATTAGCTGTTTCAGTCCTAATTTATGGCCTACAAAAAGGTCTTATTGCCAAGGTGTGAGTCAAGACGCATCTCATGATGGGTAAGAGTGGAGAGCTGTCTCAAGACCATCGCAAAGTAATTGTTGCAAAACATAACGATGGCATTGGTAACAGGCGCATATCTAAGCTTCTGAATGTTCCAGTGAGCATGGTTGGGGCCATACCATAATACGTAAGTGGAAAGCCAATCATACCACCATAAATTTGCCTCGATCAGGTGCTCCTCGCGGCCGGCACGGTGGCCGACTGGTTAGAGCGTCAGCCTCACAGTTCTGAGGTGCGGGGTTCAATCCCCGTCCCCGCCTGTGTGGAGTTTGCATGTTCTCCCCGTGCCTGCGTGGGATTTCTCCGGGCACTCCGGTTTCCTCCCACATCCCAAAAACATGCATTAATTGGAGACTCTAAATTGCCCGTAGGTGTGAATGTGAGTGAGAATGGTTGTTTGTTTGTATGTGCCCTGCGATTGGCTGGCAACCAATTCAGGGTGTACCCCGCCTCCTGCCCGATGACAGCTGGGATAGGCTCCAGCACGCCCGCGACCCTAGTGAGGAGAAGCGGCTCAGAAAATGGATGGATGGAGGTGCTCCTCGCAAGATTTCTGACGGAGGAGTGATAAGAATAATCAGAAGAGTTGTCCAAGAGCCAAGGACCTGTGGAGCTTAAAAGACCTTGAATTAGCAGGAAGTGTTGTCACAAGTAAAACAGTGAGTAATGTACTCTGCCACCATGGCCTGTAGAAACACTCACCACGCAAGACCACACTGCTGAAAAAAAAAGAAACATGTCAAAGCTTGTTTAAAGTTTGCTGAACAAAATTTGGACAAGCAAGTTCAATACTGGGAGAATATAGTCTGGTCTGATGAGAGTAAAACTGTTTGGATACCACAATGCACCCTAAAACACCACACCAGCAGTGAAGTTTGGAGGTGGGAACATGGTGGTGTGGGGCTGCTTTTCAGCAAATGGTACTGGTGAACTTCACATTATTGAAGGTAGGATGAATGGGCAAATGTATCAAGACATTCTTGACAAAAATCTGCTGCCATCTACGAGGATGATGAAAATGAAACGAGGGTGAACATTTCATCAGTATAATGATCCATAACATACTGTCAAGGAAACTCAATTGGTTTCAAAGAAAAATAAAATAAAGCTGCAAGTATGGCCCAGCCAATCACCTGATTTGAATCCAATCGAAAATCTATGGAAAGAACTGGAACTCAAGGTCCATAAAAGAAGCCCACGGAACCTTCAAAATTTTAAGACTGCTTGTGTGGAGGAATTTCCAAAATCACACCAGAGCAATGCATGCGACTAGTTTCTCCATACAGGAGGCATCTTGAAGCTGTCATTGCAAACAAAGGCTTTTGTACATCCATCCATTTTCTGAGCCGCTTCTCCTCACTAGGGTCGCGGGCGTGCTGGAGCCTATCCCAGCTGTCATCGGGCAGGTACACCCTGAACTGGTTGCCAGCCAATCGCAGGGCACATAGAAACAAACAACCATTCGCACTCCCAGTCATGCCTACGGGCAATTTAGAGTCTCCAATTAATGCATGTTTTTGGGATCTAGGAGGAAACCGGAGTGCCCGGAGAAAACCCACGCAGGCACGGGGAGAACATGCAAACTCCACACAGGCGGGGCCGGGGATTGAACCTGGGTCCTCAGAACTGTGAGGTTGACGCTCTAACCAGTCGGCTACCATGCCGCGGCTTTTGTCCAAAGTATTTAAAAAATACCAGTTGGCGTGTTCAATATTTTTTCCCTGTGTCATTTCACATTATTACACACAACTTAATTTCTGATCTTATTGGTTTTACTTTCTTTGTATGTATGAATTACTTGTTGCTCCCAACATCTGGTGAAACTTCCATGTCAATAGCACCTTTGGAAATATTTACTGAGAAAAATTATGACGTGTTAAATACTTATTTCAGCCGCTGTATATTGTCTTTAATTGATTTAATCAATTTCTTATTGCATTTGGCCTCTTTGGGGTCAGTCACGGGTGGGCTTTGAGCCTATGCCATCAGGCTTTTGCCGAGAGGTGAGGTACACCCTGGACTGGTCGCCAGTTAATCAGACACATATACACAAACAAAACAACCATTCAGACTAAAACTCAAATTCACACTTTTGGCCAATTTAGAATCTTTAATTCATCTAAGATGCATGTTTTACCCCACACAAACAAAGAACATGCAAAGTCCACACAGGAAGGCAGTTGCTAAGGTACGATTTTAGAGCCTCAGAGCTGTGAGGCAGACGTGCTAACCATTAGACCACCGCGCTGCTGAAACAATTGAATGATTATGCAAAATGGAATGTGTTAGATCAAAATCTGAAAAATATTCTATTCATATTTTTCTGTGGCGATTATTAGTGTAAACTGGAGGATTTTGGAGGAAAAGTAATTCCTATTGTGTAGCTGGAGCCTAAAGTGTTATCACAATGAGAGCGTTTGCTCATCCAGAGACATAAGGGGCCATTATTTGAAAGCGCTGACAAACCACAAGAATAAACAAATGCACGACTGCTGCAATTCAGGCCTGTGCATTGTTTTATATTGTATCATCAAACACCATTTAACTTAACAGTTCTACGAAGCTGAGGCAACTTCCCTCCTTATGTACACTTAGGGCTGTACCAACAGCGTAAGATCTCTACAGGATAAAAATCTAAGTAAATGTACACGTAGGTGTCAACTTAAATCAACAAAAATGCATGCAGACGAAATGATTTTACTCTCAGGGTGTGTCCCGTCTCGGTGATAAGATATAGCCTATATTGATGGAAGCGGGTGATCACAAATTATGTCAACGACAAAAGAGGCAGTGTGACAATTCACTTTGTTCAGTGAATGCATGAGCTTCATGAAGCTTTTTAAAAAAAAAAAAAAAACAAGAAAAAAGTACTCCTTTAACCCAAGTCAGGGCATGTTAAGTGATTAAGATCAAGATGGATCCTGCTTACAGGAAATGTTGCAAAAATGGACGATCTTGGTCATTACGCTAAGCCAGTAGTTCATCTGTCTTTCATGATTTTCAATCAGATCAGATTCTTGTTTAAAATTATTGTGAAAAAGATGCATGAAAATGATGATGTTACATGATTTTAGACAGAGCTGCTGTATAACTAAGACGATATTACTTCAGTTGATTGTGAATGATTGTAATTACATAATATTTATTTACATATTGACCTAGTGGTTAGCATGTCTGCCTCACAGTCGAGAGGTTCTGGGTACGGATCTTGGCTCAGGTCCTGTGTAGCGTTTGCATGATTTCCTCGTTCTTGTGTGGAATGTTTCTGGGCACTTTGGCTTCCTCCCTCATTCCAAATAATGCATATTTGGTGAAATGAAGTCTCTAAATTGTTAATAGGTTGGAATGTGAGCGTGAATAGTTATTTTTCTGTGTGTGCCCTGCGATTGCCTGGTGACCAATGCAGGGTGTACCCCGCCCCTTGCCCAAAATCAGCTGGGATGGGTTTCATAGGCTGACCCTAATGAGGACAAGTGGTATAGAAAATGACGGACGGACAGTCACCAGATTGCTTTGAAGAGCTCCACTGGCATTTTAACCTTTTTAGGAGTCATTTTGCGAGATGTGGGCTAGTGGTACACCCTGGACTGGTCGCCAGCCATTCGCAGGTCACATTGAGACGAGCGACCATTCATTTTCAAAGGTAAAGACAATTTAGAAGAACTAACATGCAGGCTTTAGGAATATGGGAGCCCACACAAACATGGGGAGAACATGCCAACTGCGCAGAGGAAGTCCAAATTTGAACCCCCAACCCAATGTGCTGACCACTCGCCCACTGCCTGTTATCTAATGTGATGTGAAGTTACATGATGTGATATATTAGTTAGTGATGATGTATTTGTATATACTATATTAAGGTGTGAATGTGAGTGTGAGTAGTTGTCTGTCTCTATGTGCCCTGTGATTGACTGGCGACTAATCCAGGGTGTATTCTTCCTATCGCCCAACATACAGGTTTTCAATACTAGTAGGAATACCTTGAATTAAACAATTGGCGTGGCATAATGAATTGAAATATATAGCAAAACACAAGTTTCACTTCCTCATTTCATTGAGAGTCAGTGTAATTGCATCCTTTTTCCACTAGAGAGCGACCAAGCACCGCCACCGCAGATGCGTTAAATCCCACTCGGATATACTTTATCCGTACTGTACTTGGAAAAAAATAATCCCACTCACCTCCAATAATTAATTCTTTGAGGGTGCATTTGCTTTTACCTTTCTTTCCTTCTTCTTCAAAGCAATTATTTATTAAACGTACAAGTCAAGTGTTGATAAAGAACAATATGTATTATGTTTCGTTTAGTTTTTGTGTGTGAAATGTAAATGAACCAGTGAAGGGCATTGGGCGTTTAGTTGCACTTGAAAAAAAGCGGCACGAAAAGAAAATAACATTTCCCGGGGTGCTTTGCGGCTACTACGTCATTACAAGGCGCCAACCACAACAAACATTAACAATTGTCGAACGGGGCGTCGTTTTTACAGTTTCTATTGATATTCTGGCATTAATACGGAAACCTACGGTGGGCAGAAATGTCTGGAAAGGCAAAGGATATTCTGCAGCTGGACCTTTATGGTTTGCTTGGGATTGAAAACACTGCTACAGCGAAGGAGGTACGTACTGTATATACTATCTAACAGGGTGTTACTAAGGAGAGCTTTTTGTGTGATAATAATAATAATAATGTCGCATTTGCCGAGTATTTATATGCTTATCAACTTGCAAAGGTGTGCGTGAGTAACGAGAGACTAACCGTTGTATATTCCATGTCTGTAAGCAGTGAACTATAAATGTTTCTATCATGGAGCATGTATTCCGTAATCTTTTTGGTTGTTGAGATGAATACGTTCTTTTTAGGGTCAGTAATTTGTTTTGTAAGTAATTACGATAGAAGGAAGGGTCTTCAGAGCAATACGATCCAAAACCAATACACTTCCCAGACTTTGTGGATGTATTGCGTGTGGTTGATTCAAAAGGCCGCTAGGTGGTGACGTTGCGCAGGTTTTAGTCGTTCACAAAAACGATTCGAAATGGAATGAATAATGGTACACATTTAGTAGACGTGATCTTTAGTTTTACCCTTAAACGAGCACCCCCACCCCAAAAAAGATCTTCTTTTTAAACCTCAATGTGAATGTGTGGCTCAATAGACATTTGGAATACATTCTCTGTTTATTCATAAATAGTTACACTTATTTGTAATTTTTACAAGGACCACACTAATTTACTTATGCCCATTTTCCTATTCATCTTATTTCACATTCCAAAGTGGTTGACCTTTCGGCATCTGGCGCCTTCTTGATCAATTCTCCTCCCAGCATCCAACATCTTAAATCCACAAGCTAGATGGCAAGTCAAGATTGCTGCCAAAATAAGAGAAGGAGTCAATTTTTTAATTGGAAAAAAAGCCATGTGCTCTCCAGAGGATTATGCTGCAAGAACTCAGTGGTTGTTTTGGGGCCAGAATTAAAACAGATTCTAAAACTCAATTGACTGGTTCCGTGAGGTCTGTTGATTGCTGTGAGGGATGTGATATTTTTGTGGGCAGTACATTTAGTCTGTGGGGTCTTCAACCATTACACAATGAAGACAGATGTCAGCTGATGGGCATTTGTTTGGCCTACTGCTCGATGTTGTTTATCACAAAAAAGGGAAGAAACTCATCCTAGAGCATATTACTGTGGGCTTTGTCATGGCTTGTAAAAACTATTCTATTGACATCCGAGATTTGCATTCTTCATCTTCTGCTTCAATTTTGCCGTCACTTCTGTTGACTGAGCAATACCGTGGAAGCTGGCAAATGGGAGCTTATGATTGACCTGTGATTTAAAATTGGGGTGCACTTATGTACAGTATATACTCTGTGCCCATGCATATCAACAAGCATTAGCTCACAATGACCTAAAGGCAGATTTAACTTCCACTGATTACTTGGTGAGACAAACAGCCAAGATGCCACACAACATACAGTGGCTGCAAAAAGTACTTTATACACAACCCTGTTTAAATACCAGGTTTCATAAATAATTTCAAAACTTTTTCCACGGATAATGTGACCTTTAACCTGTACAACTCAATTGTAACAAAATATTTCTGAGAGGGTAAGTAAAGATAAACAAATGATAATATAGAAATAATGTGGTTGCACAAGCGTGCACGCCCTCTTATAACTGGGAGTGGCTGTGGTCATAATTAACCAATCACATTCTTACTCTTGTTAAATGGGAGTCGGCACAAACCTACCACCATTTGAAGTGCCTCTGATTAACTCCAAATACACGTAAACTGTTGTAGTTTTTTTTTTTCTTGTTAATTATTTTTATTTTGCTTCCTAGCAGAAGCCTGATTGTTTTGTACAAACACTGGCTGGTATATCGAACTGCTCATAATTCCATCCACCTAGCCTTAGGCCCTGTTCCAGCTGAAGAAAAAGCACCCAAAAGCATGATGCTTCTTCCACGTGCTTCACTGTATGTATGCTGTTCTTTTGGTGGAGAGAAGTGTTGTGTTTGTGCTAAACATACCTTTTGGAATTATTGCCAAAAAGTGAAAGCTTTGCTTCATGGGTCCAAAACAGATTTTCCTACATGTGATTGGGAGAATTTGTTATAATCTGATGAAACTAAGGCTGGACAAAACTTCTGCTGCAAAGAAAAGAAAATGTCAGGAACAGCCTACTAGAACTTCTGAACTTTATTTGGGGTTAAACAGAGCTATTTTTTAAAAATGGTGACGTGTTTCCTGACTCGCTTTTAACAGAAGTTTGAATCTGATTGGTTAATTCTGAACACAGCCACATCTTCAGTTATAAGCGGGTATGTGCATTTGTGCAGCGACATTATCTCAGTTGTTTATTTTTACTTCCACTCTCAAAAAGCTGAAAAAAAAAAAGTTGACTTGGACAAGTTATCCGGCATGGTGGAGACTGGTTAGCACATCTGCCTCACAGTCCTGGGGACCGGGGTTCAAATCCCGGCCCCGCTTGTGTGGAGTTTGCATCTTCTCCCCGTGCCTGGGTGGGTTTTCTCCGGGCACTCCGGACTGGGATCAGGGCATCACAGAAATTTTTCACCACTCTCTTCGGCTACTGTTGGTCTGCTTTAACATTTGCTGGCCTTCCAGGTATTCATTCTTTGCTAACTAAAGCTCTGAAGTACAGCGGAACCTCAAATCTCCCAAAATTTAAGAACAATATTTCTCAAATGTAGTAAAAATGTGTCCAACTGTCATGTTATGTTATGTTAGCATATCAAGTGAGCTGTCAACACACCTCACTAGAATTAATTTAAATCAGCGTCAACGGTTTAAGCTGCATATGTGTTTGTTTTTTTTCAAATGGCATGTTTTTGTTCCCATCCCATTGCGCTTCATAGAAGTGATTGCCAACCGGTGTGCAGCGGCCATTAGTGTCACATGAGAAATCATCAGGTGTACTGCAAGAAATGATCCAAGTTCACTTCATTGGTCTGATTTTTTTAAAATTTAATACACATCTTTTTTCATCTACCTATTTCAGTGACAGCAACATATCATGACAGGCAGAACAATTAAATGCTGTCCCACTAGATGGCAAAAGGTACAACTTACCCATGTATCCACCTGTTGCCATTTTGGCTTCCTGCGAGCGTATCAGTTTTGTGGTCATCTAAGCAGTAATGACAACTTTATTAGATTTGTGAGTAAAGTGAGATGAGATCATCAATTTTTCAGTATATATATTTTTGTGACATTTTTCTTAGGTGGTGTGCTGTGAGATTTGTATAATGTAAAATATGTGCTTTGGCTCAATAAACAATAAATGCTTCATAGGACTCTCAGCCTGACTCGACGTTGAGCATTTTTTTGGTGGACAAATGTCTTTTATTTTGATTTTCTTTTCTTTGTACATTTGAATCCCATGTGTTTGTGTCTGTTTGACAAGAAATAGCACTTCCGGGGTGTCAAACTGTCAAACTCATCGCGGGCCACATTATAGTTATGGTTGCCCTCAGTGGGTTAGTTATAACTGAAACCACATAGATGTGTAATTGCTAGGGGTGTAACGGTACAGTAAGGGACAAATAGTGCTGGGTGATATATTGTTAAGCTCAATTTGATCAATATTTTATTACTACTCAAATACGGAAAAAGGGGATCACGCGAAAGAGAGCCGCGACTCCCTGTGCTTCTCCTGTCACCGCAACAAAACAAACTTAACAGGATCTATGTTCCGCTCCTCTCGTTATGAGAAGTTGAGCACCAAATGGAGGGCGGTAACGTCATTCTATTTATATACTACAGCCAGGACATGATTCCTATTTATACAGTGGAAAATGATGGATCCAAAAAGGATGTCAGGGAGAAAGTTAACAGCAAGTTTGTCAACACTTTTCTACAACTATCGACCGGTGGAGTCGTCGCACAGTGCAACGTACTTCACTACCTTGAAGACTGGGAGCTGAAAAGTAGCTACCTATTTGCAGACAAGCTATGCACCCGAAGATCATACTGATGGGACAATTGCATAAGGACTTAAAGATGCCTTAAATTTTCCAAAGCTGGATGTAGAGAATCAGGTCAGGTTTCTACAGTGGCTTCTCTTATTTTGAGATCTTTGTATTTTGAAATACGAAGCCGGCAAAATGTATTTATTTCTTTGTGTAGTTTATAATTGTTAAATAAACTCTCTGCTTTATAATGTAAATTACTTTGTCTGGTCCGGTTTTATACATTTATAAACTTTAATATAATACATATCGAGTCATATCAAATATCGACATCAGGAAAAATAATATCGCGATATCTAATTAAGCACATATCGCCCAGCACTCGGGACAAAATACAAAACAAGGCCGGATCTGGCTGCTGGCATTAAATTTGACGACTGTTATCTCGACTGCTATGTTAGCGTCGTGCACTAGCTGCTAGCTAGCTGCCATATTCTTGTCACTTGCGATCAAGAGGCAGCATTATGTTTTAAGATTTTATCCGGTATTATTGGTTATTACCCCTCCTCATTCGTCAATATGACCTTTTTTAAACTAATACATACTGTACGTGCAAACCTACTTGTTACTAATATTACTTAAATCACGTCGGTACATTTAATAAAAGTTGTATAATTGTGACTGTTTTATCTGAAAGCTACGGAGGCCCCAAAGGGACATGGGAAAAAAAAAACAAAAAAACTTGTTTCTCATTCTAATGAGAAACAAGTTTCTTTTTCCACCCCCCCCCCCATTTCCATAGAAAGGAATTATTCAAATTGTAAACTTTTGTTTTGATATGCAAACAAATCAGGGGCAGAATAAGCCAGAATAGTGAACATTCATACCACTATGAGTTAACTGCATCCAAGACCTGAATTGTGCAGTGAGCCAATGATGATGATTTGCAAAATAGCTGCTCCCTGCCAGACTACAATACAGATGATAAGAGTCTAGTAGTCCAACAGTAGAGCTTGTCCTAATATTGTCAAACATCTGCTAGCTTTATAGCAGATTCAACGACATGTTTAGCTTGTCTACTTGCTGCAGATGTTGATAAATATGACAAGTCAAGTCAGGTTTTTAACCAATTCCAATAATGTTTCTTGTACAAAACCTTACATCATCATCTGTTTGGCTATCTACCTTTCCACAAAGCTTGCATGAATTTGTGTCAAAATGTTTTCACCTTTCATGGTCAAAATTGTTTTAAGATGGCAAAAAATAAGAGGCCAAAGTTTTTCAATCATTAATTAGTTATTAAAACATGCCTTGTTCCCAATTGCTTCACAAATATGGCTAAATATAATAATAAATATGTTCCAAAAAATAGCCTTATTTAATCTAATGTTTGTTCAAATTCTCTAAATACATAGTTCTTGTTTACGTTGTCATCTGATTTCCCAGTAGATAATTGTGAGAACAATGTTTTTACAAGCTCCCTGAACACTGAAGGGAAAATAACTTGAACAATTATAAAAAGTATTTCAAGAAAATGGTTCATCACATAACAAAAAAATACTTAACAATCCATACTCCACAGTATATTCTCTGTTTCTTTGTTTGTAGTATGCTACAAATAGCAGGAAAAGTTTGAATATAGTTGAGGAATATTGCTAGAGTCAAAAAAAAAAAAAAAACATCAAATGTTTTTTGCAGTTCCATTTGGTTTTGTGAAATGTGATTTGTCCAAGTATCTACTCCATGTCCTTAAAGTAATATTTGAATATCAAGAAATTACAATTTGTTCCAATCTAGTAATATTTGAATGTCAGTAAATTACAATTTGTTCCAACTTGAGATTTATAGGATGCACAGAAAAAAAGGAGGAACCGGCAGAGGGAGGCAAAAATGGCGAGTAGGCTTAGAACAACTATAAGCATGTGTATGGCACCATGCCCCAGCTTTGCGTGTCAGTTTGCAGCCGTACGAAGTGTTTGCCAAGTCAAGACGAAAAGCTCTCTTATAATGGCTGGTCTCTCCTTGAGCTATTTATAGTTTGAACCATACATTTAAAAAATTGAGTGAGAAAACAGGATTTGTGACACATCCCCATGTAAATCAGGACAACATGACAAAAAGAACATTCATGCCAGAGGGCCAATGTGTTTGTCGCAAATGAGTAATGAGAGGTGTTTCATTTGACCTGTAACATATTGGCAGGAGACTGATTTATGCTCAGACGAACTACAGGTATGTGAACATCATGTAGAATAGAGGCAAAGCTGATTGACACCACTGGGAGAGAATAATCATAACTTGTGCAATGCAGTGACATTTTTTTTGTACGGAAAGCTCCAGAGTGTCATCGCATAGCCCACTTCCTTCCTTTAATGAGAGTTACGTTGCACTCAACTCGTCCCAGGAACAACAAAAGAATGGGTAACATTCCAGACAATGACCCAGCGTTAAAAAAGTTTGTATTTAAATCGTTAAACAACATTACAGGTATATTACTTGGGTATGAGCCCCACGAAAGTTTTGTCTACTAGCCTGATAGTTCTGACATTCCTGTGGTTATTCTAAATGGCTATCTGTATACTTTTATTTTTGTGTTTTTAAGATGTTTTAACTATAGATTGACTAGTGTTCGGTTCATATATATGTTGCAATTCAAACCCAGCCCTGTGTGGGTAGTTTACTGTGGTATGTGCCGCAGCGGTTCCTTTCCATTAATGTGTCAGGACAGGAAACAGGATCAGCTCAGGTGCTGATTTCATCCAAAGAATACAGTCCCTGACTTTAATTTAAACACAGACGGTCCTGAAAGATAGAATTATACTTTTAGTTTTGCCAAAGCCTGTGCCAAAGTGGATAGTTTGTTCTTTTTGTGTCCGTCTGAACATATTCCACTGTGAAGTACATACTGTACATTTTTGTGTTATTCCTTTCCTTTAGATCAAAAAAGCCTATCGACAGAAAGCTTTGAAATGCCATCCAGATAAGAACCCCGACAACCCAAAAGCAGGTAAGTGAATGTTTTCAAGCTTATTCTTTGCCTCCGGAACCATCAACCAGTCAGTCATATAACAATCTGGAATCTTGGTGGGCTTGCTTTGAAAATGTGGTTTAAAAATATCCGTAAAGGTCCAGTAAGATCAACAATAGATGCATTTAGTCGGGTCTTAGTGCTCCCTGATTTTCTAGCCAGATGGAACCAGTCAAATTATGTACCGTTTTTGCTTTCTTGAATCGTCTGGCAGGCATTCGCAAATCAGCAAATGCATAATCATGCAAAGAAATCTCTGTGTAGCTTTTTTTTGTCAGAAGGGCAAAAAGACACCTTGGAAAAAAAGTCTGACCAGTATTTCAAGTGAGGTTTATGTGGTTTTTGGATGGCTCAAACAATTCATGATTATGTCATGCGGAAGAAAGCGAAATTGGTGGGGTTGGGGCTTGAGAGGGATAATGTAAAAGGAGGGGGTCGGGTTCCCAGAAATGGAAAAGAAGCGGTTTGGAGGGCCTCAACACTTGAACCCACACATGGACAGACTTTGTCCCAATCGCACGAGACTGCAACCAGTCTGGGATGTGCAGCTTCTCCGGGGAAAGTTGCATGCATTTGTGAGGGGTGGTGATTTTTTTCATTTGGGTGTCATCTATGTCCCCCACTGCCCACAATTCCGTTGCCCTCAACTCCAAACTTTGTAACAATTTGGGCATGGCAGGTCTCTCCCAATTGGATTTCATTCTAGCCTGTTACAGTATGTGCGTGCAGGTAACCTGACCTCTGCTGGCAGTCTGATCCCCAGATCCTCCTGTTAGTTTGAATTTGTCAATACCCACTGGGAGTAACCATACCACCCCGCCAGCCCTCCCATAAGAAAATAATTAACTCTGGCTGGTATAGTGCAGTAGCGTTGCATGATAGTGAGCACTTGTGGTTTTCTTGTATGCTTTCGTGTGTGTGTGTGTGTCAGATGACAACTGAGGCGGTGGGGAATATTGCGTGACAGTGATGATTGCGGCATTGGCCCCTCTAGGCGTGCTAGTGGAAGTCATGGGGTTTGTACGGTATTGCAGGGT
The DNA here is from genome assembly GCF_024500385.1 of Phyllopteryx taeniolatus. Lineage (NCBI taxonomy): Eukaryota > Metazoa > Chordata > Actinopteri > Syngnathiformes > Syngnathidae > Phyllopteryx > Phyllopteryx taeniolatus. Next base: position 16,078,553 of record NC_084514.1, read on the forward strand.
TGTGTCACCTTTAAAACAAAACCTTCTCAAAACCTATGCATCAAACTTACAAATTGGGCTGTTTTATTTTATTAAAAATACAAAGCTTGTGGGTTACAGTTTCAGTTTTTAATTTGGTCATTTTCTCTGCATTGCTCTAGCGGAGCTCTTCCACCAGTTGTCTCAGGCTCTGGAGGTGCTTACCGATGCTGCTGCCAAGGTACACTGAGCCCCCCTACCCTTCTTTGATAGATCGTGATACGCACACTCACAAATCATTTATCCTGAGATTTATGATGGTGTTTTCAGGCCGCCTATGACAAGATTTGCGCTGCCAAAAAACAAGCAGAAGAACGAAACCGCAAACTTGATGACAAGAGAAAGAAAATTAAGCTTGGTAGGTTCCCTGTATAAAAGGCCAATTGCAACTGGTTTGTGTTTTAATTCAGTTTTAAAGTGTTATGTGATGTTATTTGTGTAGAACCACATACGATCTCAAACGGGACTGATTCCCTTTTTCTCTGCACTTGACAGACCTTGAGGCAAGAGAGCGACAAGCAGAAGTTCAGACCCAAGATGAAGTGCAAATCACAAGAACACTTGAAGAACAGGTGAGCAAAGGAGTGCAGAGGCTGTAAAAACTAATTTCAAGCAACTACCAGGCCCCATGCGTTTAAGGTAACGATACATTGTGGTACAGTAAAACACTCTGGAGTTTACCTAAGTGTTTTTTCCCCCGCCCTGTTTTTCATCAATTTCTCCATTCTTATTGAGTTGAAACCTTCCAATGTTAAGGGAAATAAATAGATTCTCCATGTTTTCATTGCCATAGCATAATTACGTATAACCCCATTAAGTGATGTTGCATGACTTGATTTGACACACGTAGTCCAGAGAGGCTATGATCAATGAAAATGATGTACATGCTTCCAGGTCGAGTCATACCGGTAGTAAATGATGCTTTATGGTTTCCTGCCTTGAAGGAGAGAATCTCACCAGTAGGGGGCATTGTCTTGTTTTCAATCAAGTCCCAAGATACGATTTCTTTTCCTTTTTGTATCTGACTGCTCTTTTTACATTCATAAGTCATTGCAAATTTTATTTGGATCTTTACATCAGTGGGACGTGGCGATTAACAATATGACCAGCTTTCAGATGTCTGCATAACTTACTCATGATTAAAATGCATTATTTTTAATTATGAATGCACACATTCTGTGTACACCTCTGGAAGCTTCATCTTCTGGAATCATATGAATTATTTACTTACATTCTGATAAGTCTGATATTGACATTGATTTATTGTTGCTAAATGAAAAGACAAGAATCATATTTTTCCAGCCCTCTTAAGTTGTTACCTATTGTATGTCTTTTTCCACCAGATTACTCGTTTGAGGGAGGAGGGATCTAGACAACTTGAGGAAGAACAGAGGCTCATCAGAGAGCAGATCCAAAGGGAAAGAGAAGAACAGCAGAACACAGGCGACTATATTCACAGAAGTACTTCCATTTTCAATTTATAACCTGATCCATTGTGCTTGTTTGGGTTAAATAGACTCGGCCAGCACCATGGAGTTCTGTCTTGCCTGCCTCAGTTGAGTTTGCACTAACAAAATCGTTTTTTTTGAGTGAAACCCCATAATCAAACTGTCAGTGGAGCTGTCAGCATTCCCCAGGCGGCCTGTGGTTCACCAGATATTAGTCACACAAAAATAATAACGAGATGTATATGTGAATATTTGGCATAACAATTTGAAATTGGCATAACAATTTGAAATTTTATTTTGTTGGCAGATAGGTATTTGGCATATTTAAATAAGCATGCTAAATATCGCACTCAAACACATACACACGCAGACACATCAGAATCAGAATCAGAATCATCTTTATTTGCCAAGTATGTCGAAAAAAACACACACGGAACTTGTCTCCGGTAGTTGGAGCCGCTCTAGTACAACAGACAGTCAATTTACAGAACACTTTGGAGACATAAAGACATTGACAAAAAACAATTGTGCAAAAAGATGCAGAGTCCTCTAGCACTTAGAGCATTTCGAATGACTAATATTGCAATAGTCCGGTGCAATGACCATTGTGCAAAGGGCGCTGAGACTTCAAGGAGTGTATGCGGTTTAAAGTGACGAGTAGTGCGATAATTTGGGACAATGTTGGTTGTGCAAATGTTACAGATACTCCTCATACACACGCAAACACACACACATACAGACACCCACTCAAACATCGAACTTGACCTCGTGAGCATATTTTTGCATGAAAATTTCTGTGTTCCCATGTTGGAGACATGAGGGAAAAAATCTAATAAATCAATTCTATGGATATGTGTGAACGTAAGGGAAATTGGAAGTGTTGGCCTGAGATAAGACCTCTTCTTGTGGTAGGGCAATTACTCATGTCAGCACATCTTCAACTTGCACGCAGTCAGGCCCCCCAAAGTCTGGAGCAGTGCTGTCTCTTAAGAGACACTGTAGATCTTAAGTCTGTAGCATTCATCATGTGACAGTCAAATAAAAATTGCTATCCATATGCATTAGTGCATGGCTGCCTGAACAAAACATTTGTTTCTTTATCTTATAACTTCTTCAACTTCATGCCTCATGTTTTTTTTTTTCAGACTCTGGATTGGGGAGATGTTCCAGTAGCAACGTCACCCCTAAATTAAAGGTAGATCTGTGTGGTCTTATTTGGGTGTCAAGGCTGGGAAGAGAGGTAAAAATGAGGCTTGACATTCTATCTTCGGTCCCTTATCCCCGACAGGTGATATGGAGCTTCTGAAAGACATTGGCATAACTCACCACTGAGCCCCAATCTCGGTTGCCCGTTGATGTTGCCCGACATTTTAAATTGCCAAAAAACGGCAATTATATTTACCCCTAGTAATGACCTGAAATATTAACAGACACTGGGGATGTTAGATAATGTTTTTTAAACATTAAATCTGGTTTTAAAATGTGATAGCTGTTCAGTGCAGGAAGGAATTCCCTCCAATTTTTCTCTTCAGAACAACAACAAACTGCAGCCCCATGGCGGACAATGTCAGGGCCCATGTTTATGGACATGAAGCCTTATTGCATTGTATACCGGGTGTACTGAGTTTCTATTTTATTGTTTTTATTTTGGAAAGGCTGTGTTTTTTGTAAATGGTCAGACACAAAATTCCCCTTACCACATTTCATCCTTGACAACGCTTTGAAATCTAATTTCTTTTCTTGTTCCCTTTTGATATGTTTTGCTATTCATTGTTAACATTTTTCACTCGCATCTTAATATTTTATTTCATTTGAACCAGAGAATTGTGAGCTGAAACCTTAGACATCACATCAAGCAAATACTTAACATTTCACTTTCAGTATTATTGTGGGTAAAAGAGGCTGCATAAACATTCACATTCCCAGAAATTCAGCTTCTTCTTTGACAGCAAGCAGAGAGCTGGAGCTGAAGCAACACTTTGAGCTTGCCATTAATAATACTGTTTTATTTTTGTGATATTTGCTAGGCCATATCATGGTGATTGATTGGAGAGGTTGCACAAGATCTGGTTTTAGCAGCACAGGAACTCATGAATATCGTGCCTCTGTTGCACATTTCTGTGGAAGCTACTCTTCTACAAAGGCTTGCCCATTAATCTCTAAAACAACATCATGTAATGTGGTGGAAATGAAGGCGAGTTAAAAGTATAGAATCCTTGTTTCTACAGAAAATGAGTTAACCATCATTTAGATGGATATGAAGCTTTTAAACACTCATCATATTGTGGATCTAAATAGTCCCTGCAGCTCTTGATTGCATGATAGAATATCAAAGCACCCTTTTTCATTCCACATATAATTCTCACTAACTTCTCATGTTTTCTTTCTCTTTTTAGTTGAAGTGGAAGTGTAAAAAGGATGATTGTACAAATGGTGGCTACTGTCAAGACTTCATTCTTAAACTTCTACGAAAGGTATTGACTGATGACAAATTCCTTGCAAGAAAAGTGATTGAAAAGATGATCTCACGCTTGGTTCAGGAAAGGTTAATGTTGGGAGATAGCATTGTTTCCATAAAATATTGCAAGGCATTATGCAAAATACTTGTGTTTTTGCCTCAACAAAAATGTACATTCATATAATATCAGCCATAGTTTACGGACTTTACAAAATTTGTTTAACACTCCTCATTTTAATGTGTTCCAAAGCAGTGATCCAAGATAACAAACCTGCTTACTAATACGCACACATTTGAGGGCTGCGTGATTTCAGAATTGTAGATAGTTTTATTTTTTTCTTCCTTTTAAACAAGGCCCATTAAGTTTTGTTGCGGTGAAAGTGCTGAGGGCAATGTTGCGTCCTTTTAAAGGCCTGCACGCTATTGTTCGTGCTCCTCTCACCAGGTGATTAAGTAGTGCCAAGGGAGGCATGAGGAAATGTGCTCTTCTCATGCAACTCATGCACCACCTTATGCTTCAATCCCTCACATGAGCTATTGCAGGGCATAGGCCGGCCTGAAATGAGGATAGGGCAAGTGTCGCTGACGTCAAGCTGCGTGGAAAAAGGCGTTTGAATTTCTCCCCGGCACGCACTCATTCAAGAGGAACCTAGCTGGGAGGGCTGTGTCAGGGTTAAGACTTTGGAAAATGAGACTGTTGCCTTTTTTGGAGGAAATGTCGGAGAAAAAAAACTTTTGTTTGACACGGCAACATGTATTGAGTGACAGTTCATGTTTTGACTAAAAGAAATAGCCACTGCTGTGTGGGAAAACAAGTGTGGAATGTGGGAGACTTTGCTTACATGTCCTTGTGCCATTTAGAATAATAAATCTTCATGGTTTCCTTTTATTTGTGGTTGGGGGGGTTTACAATTCTGATATTTTTATGTAATGGACCCCCTTGAGAGTAATTTTTGTCACTATGTAAGTTAGCTCTGGAGTGTCTTTAATAAACATTTACGTTCAATTACATTCCAGTTAACTAAGTTTAATTTTGATAGAATTAAAGTCTGAAAGGACAACTTCTTCTTGCCCGTGCATTTGGGTCATAGCAGGACAATCGAGGTGTTTTTGTCTATCCATCCATTTTCCATGTCCTCACTAAGGTCAGAGGCGTGCTGGAGCCTATCCCAGCTGACTCTGGGCGAGAGACGGGGTACACTCTGAACTGGTCGCCAACCAATCGCTGGGCACATATAAACAATCATTCCCACTTACAGTTACACCTACGGGCAAGTTAGAGTTTTCAATTAACCTACCGTGCATGTTTTGGGAATTTGGAAGGAAACCGGAGTACCTGGAGAAAACCCACGCAGTCACGGGGAGAACATGCAAACTCCACGCAGGCGAGGCCGGATTTGAACCCATGTTCTCAAAACTGTGAGGCAGATGTGCTAACCAGTTGATCACCCTGCCGCTGTTGTTTTTTTTTTTATTATTATTAGTATTATTAAAAATAATAATTCCTACCTTTTTGCTTTCATGCCTACAGTAGCCTGGATGAGAGAGAATTTATTTCATTTTATTCATCAAATGTATTCTGTTCCCAAGGAGTAGCTCAAATTATGACCTCTCCTGTTCTTGCCTCACTGACTCAGTCCTTCACACGGGAAACCTATAGTGTATATATTTGTATATTTAACTCCGAAGTACAAATTGAAGCCTAACTTTTATTCCAATATTTAGTCCTATTTACCAGCATTTTCAATGTTTCATTCCACACATTTTTTTGTCTTGTTAAGGGGTTTTGAAATAAACTACAATTTTTTTTGGAAATATTCATCTCTTCCCCTCTTTGACTGCTTTCCTCTCATTTCTTTCCTGTAGTACGGAGATGTTTTGAATGTAATCGTATCAAGTAAGAAGAAAGGAAGCGCTGTGGTTGAATTTGCAACTGTGAGGGCAGCTGTAAGTACCTAACTCTTGTTCTAACAGTCCTTATTTTGTTTGTTAAGAATAATATCTGATGCACAAATTTACATAAAGTCACATTTATTCACATCTTGATTCTTCAAAGTCCCAGTTCATTAACATTAATGCAGTCTGATTTATTCAAACCACAACACCCTTCAGGGATGCTTTACCCACAGGAAGATATCTGCTACCTCACTCGATGTTTGGTTGATAATTTTATGAAGATCTTGATGCTGATGTGAGCTTCTGGATGAATGGCATTAGTCGTTGTTCCACACTGTCTAAATCCGCAGGCCTTCCTCTGACATGCTGTACTTTAGTTTTTTACCCAAAGATCCTTTCTGCTACTCGCCTGGTACAATCTATGTTGTATCTGCCCACCCATATTTAGGTTAAAGCCTTGATTTTGGCTCGTGATATTGCAAAATCTTTGAGTACGCTGATAGTGGATGCTCTTTCAGTGTCTGTTTTAGATGCTAAATATTCAGTATGTAGTCCATATATGTATTTTATCTGTAAAAAAATGGTTTAATCTTATAATTATCTGGAAATCACAATAAGGATGCATCTTTCCACCACCACTTTATTAACCTCTAATACATTTTAAATCCTTAGGAGCTGGCAGTAAAGAATGAAAGTGGCCTGAGTGAAAATCCATTGAAGATTTTGTGGCTTGAAGGCCAGCCAGAAGTTGCTCCTGCATCTCAGTGCATGTCTACACAGGTACAGATGGAGACTAACCTGAAACTGTTGGAATTCTATCCACTTTTCATGATAAACACCAGCTTCTTATTAGAAATATCTTCTCATGCTGCTGCTTCCAATACAAATGCTACTTCCGAAACACTGTCCCACAAACGAGAGGTATGTAAACCTTCTGTGGTTTTATTTTGTATCCTTGGTACAAAGAGTGCAGCCAGGCTTGTGCTCCAGTTTGCCTGGCTTTCAACAATTTGTTTGGTGAAATGATGTTCAGTTTATTTGCTTTGAAGTCGAGAGGCTGGCTTGAAGCCGCTTGGTCGGTGCTCATTAGTGGTCCTGACCGGGGGGGGGACCTAGGAATGTTGTTCTTCACATAGTGACCCAGAGAGTGCACTGTGCTATAATGTTAAGCTGGCACATCACTAAATGGCAGGACTGTGTACCTGCATAGCTTCTGAAATTGAAATCCTCTTTTTGACCATTTAAATCTAAACCTGTGGATTTAAGGAAGACATAAGATTACTTTGCTTCTTGATGCAAATTATATAACATATATCTTATTTACCTTTTTAAAATATATTGCCAATTATGTTTTAAAAAACCACAGTAGTCCATATTTTTTATTGCGTGCTTTTAAGCGATTTTTGCACCTGCGCATACCAAGAGTGTATTAAATTAATCAATGACCTAAGTTACCCCATCACCTCTCTGAGTCTCCAGAGTTAAGAAACTCTGTTTTACTCCCTCAAGCCCCCTTGCCAAGTGAAATTTAGGCTGTGCACTGGGAAGTGTCACACTAATCTTTTTAAAATGTTATTACAGTAACCTAGTTAGCCTTACTGATACTCAAAACTGATTACTTCATAGATTTAACTCTGCACCCGAGACTGAAAACAACGCAGTTGTAGGGGGATTTTAGTGCTCTCTGGGAAGTGTTCTCAATAAGGAGGGCCCACATGACATAATGTTGATCCACATCTGGTTTAAGGTCGGTGGCCAAAACCTTAGAGGACCCATCTCATTGGATATTATCTGAAATCAAACAATCAGATCCCTCTCCTATTTATCCATCCCACTATCACCTCTTCACATCAGCCAGCTGCAAACACACAAGGAGAAGCTCCTGCGAGGAATGGCTCCCAGTCCAAATGTAGTACTCTCTGCGGGGAGCAGACGCGTACACACACATTTAGTATGAGACTTCAGACACAGGGTCCAAAAATGAGGCCTAAAAGAACAGTGACCATATGTTTTCCTTGGCCCTGTCTCAGTGCGAAGGGGGTTCTATTTATTAATCTTATGCAGTAATCTTAGCGGCACACTGTAGTGTCCCCCCAGATCACACACAGATGATCACTCTCTCTCTTTCTCTTTCTGTGTGTGTGTGTGTGTGTATGTGTATATATATATATATATATATATATATATATATATATATATATATATGTGCACAACAAACCTTACATAAACTTTGTCCCTGCCAAAAGTAAAAATGCTTTTACACTAAGATTTGCTATACAGTATATATTGCTTAAGTATGTATTGTGTCCTCCACAATAGTATACCATATTTGAAGTGAATCCATCATACAGGATTTATGTTTGTGCATGTCCATGCTTGAGTTTCCCCTCTCGATCTGGAGAGGCATTGCCGACTTGTCGTGACACACACCAGATTCAGCGGATAATCCCCGCTGGGATTGTTTTTTCAGGTCGTCAGTTTGCTAGTGCTTGAAAACGCCACTTTCACCCAAATTAGCCCTTAAAGTCTGGAGGAAATGCACTCTATGTATGTCATCAAGTACATGCAGCCTCATGCATTGTATAACCTGATCGAGTGCTCTTTCAAATATGGGTGGTGGGCATTTGTCATTTTAGAAGGAGATCCAAGCGGAGCATAAATAGCTTACTCCCGTTTAGTATGTTATGCAATTATTGTGCTCCATGCTGTACGGAGAGAGTTGAAGGAGAGTGACAGAGAAAACAATTATCCGATAGGATTATAGAACACATAATGCCCTCAATTTAAAAAAAAACAAAAAAAAAAAAACTGACATTTTGTGGTTTATTCAAGGCATTGATCTTGTCCACCATGCTTGTGGAGTGTTTTGAAGCAGGACCCCTTATTGCTTTGGATTATGTTGTTGCTGGTGTTGTACCAAACTTTCAAATCATGAAGACCATGACAACCATGTTGCTTTGACAAATGTTGCATTGTGAATGTAATTTAGCTTAACCTTTTATACAATTTCCGACTAACTTCTTACGGGAACACATTTCATATTGTCAATAATATATAGTACAACCCCAATTCCAATGAAGTTGGGACGTTGTGTTAATCATAAATAAAAACAGAATACAATGATTTGCAAATCATGTTCAACCTATATTTAATTGAATACACTACAAAGACAAGATATTTAATATCCAAATTGATAAACTTGATTGTTTTTAGCAAATAATCATTAACTTAGAATTTTATGGCTGCAACACATTCAAGATATTTAATGTTCAAATTGATACGTGATTGATTTGCAAATCATTGTATTCTGTTTTTATTTTGTGGCAACTTCATTGGAATTGGGGTTGTAGTTTGCTCCAAAAAAAAGTGTCCTAGTTTATCGAAAGGATGCACTGGTTTAAATTAGTGTGAAATATACAAAAGAGATGTTTGCATTTTTCATTAGTTTTGGAAAGATTTTATGTGATTTTTAGTGTGGTCAAGATGTCAAAATTATTGTGGTACGAGCCTTTTCTTTGTGACTATCACAAGAATGAATATCTGTTTTGGATTGCTTTGGTCCCAAACTTTAGTCTGATAAAATGTTCTGACACGACTTAACAGACAGCTCAAACAATATCAATTTCACAAGATGACCTTGTGTGTGTGTGTGTGTGTGAAACCTGAAACATATTTCAGTAGCATCAAGTTGTGCTGGGAGATTTGAGTACATCTGAAGGACACATCTCTCATTTGCCAAAACAATATTTTCAATGTTTAGATAGTCCCTGACAACATTCATAAATCATAAGAGCTACACTCGAGAGATGACAGTGCTTTTGGTTTTCTGTGTGACAGCAACTTTAGATTTTTGGATGGAGAGAAGCAGTACCAGATGGGATTTAGTTTTGTATTGTGCAGGCAATAACATTGGTTTTCAAATATTGCGCCCCTCTTCTTGTATCAATCATGTGGCTGACCACTTGTTGAGCTGTACTTTGTGATTCGTCACACTTTACCTCCACAAATATGACCTCACATAAATGCCACTATTTTTTGTGCATTTGCCCTTCCGAATAAAGCTTTACATCTTTGGGCGTTAACATTTCACGGTTCTTTCCTCTGATAAACAAACTTAACAAACAACTGACAAAAGCGCCCCTGTATCAGACATGGAATTATGTCCACATCTTTACATGCAAATTGCCTAGTAGCATTTCAGCTTACTGCAGTGATGCTCTTTTAGTCTGTATCTACAATTTTTCTTTAATAAACCTTAATTTGTCAGACCAAGACTCATTTCTTCACAATGGCTTATTCTTTGAAAAGCTATATTGTCTGGTCATCAAATGCCATTGTCTCTAGTGTTGACCAGGGTAGTTCTAGCCACAAAACCATCAGTCTTGGAATTTTAAATGTGCGTTTCTTTACTTCTCCAAAATACAAAACAGTACATTTTTTTCACAATCTTTTTTTCTGATTTAAAATATAAAAAAATCCGGGACAATCACGCCCAGTTTAAAATAGGAGCGATCCAAACAGATATAGTGCAGGCGCACCCACAACATTGCTGTTTCTGTTGGACATGCACATAATTCTTAGTCTATTTCCTAGCAGTGGGAGACTTGTGTTTTGTACATGACCCGTGCAGCACTTTGGTATGTGGCTCATTGTGGCTTTACCCCACAATTGGCTTTACCATCTTTCTTACCGCTATGAAAGATGACTGACTGGAGCTGTGTCTTCTTCATTCCACATGTGCCCACATTTGCATGTATTCTCTTCCTTTTACATGTGGGCAAGAGTGTGTGACATACAAGCATATATTTTTCACACCAGAGGTTTGTTTGGTCAGAAGGTTGTGTTTAAATCCTCATCAAGACTTTCACAGCTGTAATGAATGTCTCTGGTCCTCTTACCTCAACACCCCTGCGTATATGGAAGTATCACTTTACCATTTACCACTTTCTCTCTCATGTGCCATTCACCAGCCGTTTGGACTCTGTTTGCAGCTGAGAAAACAGCCTGCTCAGTTTTTTTCCCTCTTCCCTGAGGTCTTGGACCTGTGGCCCGGCATGGGCCACGGTGAAACCTGCCACCACTGGCTATGACTTTTATTGGAAGCAGAGTTAAGTGTTTGTTTTCACTCCATTGTTAGGAATGAGAGATGGGGGGTACCTTGGTCTACCTTTGAGTGGGGCCTCAGAGATGCGTGCGGAGGAAAAATTGCCCTCTGCACACATCAGATTGGCAAACACACCAAGACATTACAGCTCGAGGACCTTGGGTTCTAGCTGCTGTTTTTTTTTCTACGCTACACTACTTAAGCAATAACAGCTGTCAATTGTACAGTGTGGTTTGGGGTATAACAATAATAGCAAAGTCAGTCCACAAAATGGAAAATTTACAACTCAAAAGTTTAATATCAATATCACCACAAAGTGGAATATTAAGCAGAATACCTCTGGTTAAACAATTTTTTTTTTCATAAACAAATTACATGGCACACTTAACATCTGCCGATGATTCCAAACCATTTTACTACAATGCGGACGTTTTCACCAAATTCATCTCTATATCTTAGTTGTTCACTTGCTTTCCCCAAAAGTCATGGAAGTTTTTCACTATGCCGGAGAGCTAATGATTTGTGTTTCCCAGAAGAAACTGGAGTTTGATTTTCTCATTTTCTCTATGTATTCTTAGCTATTTCATTCAATGTTGAAGTTTGTCCATCACCTGCAGGACATCGTCCAAAATGGAAGGACCCAGGTCGAGGCTAAAAGAAAAGCCATTGTCCTCCTCTTTCTGTTGTCCTTCACTTTTGTCACCGACCACCGAGTAGTCTCTATTGCTGTCCGCGCTCATGTTGTCCCACCCAGCACTGGAAAACTGATGGGTTGCAACGTTGTTTTCCCTTTCATACCTGTCCACCAATACAGTCTCACCTTCCTCGCTGTCCAGTAGTGGCATAGAGCTGCATTTCTTCCTCTTCTGGCTGGCATTCTCCTGGTGGTCCACAGGCCAGTCCGTGCTCTTGGAACCCTCTGGCTCCATATTTAGACGAGGTGGCTTTGGGGGTGGAGAGCAGGCCAGGAAGAGATTTTGCTCACTTTGGGAGCTTTGTAGAAGCAGGCTGTGGCCCATTTTTAGGAACGAAAGATCTCCAAAGCTGTCTCTATGGGCATCATTTCCAATATGTGAGATATGGCGGAAATCAGCTAGTGGTAGACTGATCATGTTGACAGAGAGAACCTCTCTGCGCTTTGAATGTCTGCTTGACCAACGACCAGAAGTTGGCTTTCTGTGCAAGGATGCTCTAAGTGGCATCTTGGCAGTCTTTAATAAAGAATTAGGTTCTTTATATGTCCTATGTGATCTCCAAAGTCGTTGAACCCTTTTGTGTGTCCTTCTTTGTTCAACCATCAATACTTGGAATTTGACATTTTGGGAGAATCATCTGCCAAAAAAAGAAAAAGAAAAAATAATTAATTGTCATGGACTAAATATAATATTTTCTTCCTTTTGGTATCTGTCACATGTCTTTTATGAGTAAAATAATTTCATCAATTTGTTTTCGATCACATCTGTTCTGGTTCTGTTCTTTGTCATCATGCAGGGCCTAACGTGAGACTTTGCTATATCAATTGGCAGCCTTTATTTAGCGGTTGCACCTGCGCCACTTGATTTTGGTTTAATGAAATTCAGTATTATTTTGCAGCTGTGTGTGTTCTAAGTGTGCTTTGAAGCTATAATCTTCAAATATTTACTTTTCAAATCCACATTTTTCCCATAAGAGCAGGTGTGGTCTGTTGTGTATCTTCCAGCAGAAGACTGTTTGCCAGCTCGAGACTTCCAGTAAGTGTAGCTACGCAAATTAGTATCTTGCGTGTCCTTGAAGGTCTTAGTTTTATTTATCGTTACTTCTGTAATAATAGCTTGGAACGCTACCATGAAAATATTGTCTTCTTTGTGAATAATTCAAACAGAGTTTAAAATTATTCAAGAAATTGAAAAACAATGGGAAGGTTGGAATCAAACAAACAGTAATATTTGAAAAAAAAATCTGTGTTCATGGAAAAGGTCGAACCTTTCACCTTTTGTGACTTTTAATTATTGTATTAAGTAAAACCAAACTGAGTGGACCAACCCTGGCATGTAGATTAAATAATCGTGTCAGGGTCTGTGATTTCCCAAACAGCTTTGTCCACATTAGATCTGTGTTCGTGACTTGAAACACTCACTTTGTAAATTTGTAAACCACTACAGCAAACAGGTTTTGTTGGCCCGTAAACGTTTTATCGGCGCTTTAGTAGCAGCAGGAGATTGGAGCTCACGGACAGAGCAGCATTCCTATCCCAACATGTCAGTTTGGCCAAGGAGGAGACTCAGCCATGGGTTTTTGTCCAGGAAACGCTCGACATTGCCAAGTTTAAATTAAAGAAGCCCATTAAAGCAGATAGGCCAAGAAACACTCTAAATGGTCTCTAAATACTGACATAAATGATCCACCTTTAAGATTAGGAATGTAACCCTTGAAAACATTAACCAACATTAAGAATGAATGATTTAAAGCTTTTCCTTCCCCAAAAAGATTGATTGGTTCTTACCTGTGTTCTTGAGCAAATACTGGATATTTGAACTCCAAGCTTGCACACTCGAATCTGTCATGAAACTTGGCTGTGCCTCGTACCTGAACACTGACAAACATGACATGACGGGGCTTGTTCAACTGTTGCAGAGAAGACTTCAATAGGCAGCCTTGGGACATAAACCAACTGAGCTAAAATGGGATTTTCCTCAGTGACACAACAGAGTTTTTACATTAAGATATGCATCTACCTTTTGCTTTCAGTCCATTAGAGCTCTGGTCTTTTCTTCAATAATCCTTCCCTGTGCTAACTCCCATTTTCTCTGTGGAACTCTCCAGGTGTGTTGCCGTTGAAAGTCTTTGCATGAGGGATAAACCAGGTGAGGTCAGAGTCCAAGTGCGTCAAAGCATCCAGGTAGTAGCGCTTTTACAATGGTATTTCTTACTTCACCTTACAATCATTCCATTCTAGGATAGTTGCCAGCCGTCAGATGATATCATCCAGGTTGCCAAGTGAGTTAGTTCTTTAGTCACCAGTGTCAAAGTAAGTCCTGCCGGATGCTTGGCTGCACGTATTACCTATGGGAGAGGGTGGGCGCAGGGTTAAAGCTACTGATTAAGGTACTGATCCAGCGATAGACTGAAGTACACAACTACTGCCCAGTGTGTAATTGCATTATAGATTGAAAGGGTGAGAGTGGTTGAATTTCAATAGTGCAACAAGTTGTGTTTTAGAGTGTGCCTGCTCCATAGCGTGTGTGTGCCTTTGTAAAAAGCCGGAAGTCACGGTCAGTGAGCAGACAGGCCAGCTGCCCAGAGGAGGAGGTTAACCGATCCCTAATCTCCATGACATTGTCCCGCTAGTCTGCTGATTTCCTGACTGCTGTTGGCTTGTCTAAAGCCCATAAGTATTACCACTCTACAGGCCCTTCTGCCTGACTGGAGGCCTACAGCTTCCCTGTGTAATCAAAGCACAGTATCACACACAGACATGTTGCACTGGTTACACAAGAGAGATAAGCGCAAGACTGTTGACTGTTTACAGTTGTAATTGTCGCATCTCCTGACTTTGGAATGTAATAGTGATACAGGAATGGAAATTATATATAAAACAAAAAACAACCTTTACTGGTGTGAAGGACAGGCCATTGTTATTTTTTTACTGGCATCTCTTGCAACTTGTGTTGAAAAGCCTTTTCAGATGCTTTTTTTTCTTTCACTTATTTCATTCAGTTGACAGATTGAGGTTACCACCCTGCTCTGATACTACCATCATGTTTATTAAACGGAGTTCGTCCATGTTCAGTGCTTTCCTTTTGTTCCGTAATAATAAACATGCAGGATGCAATGGAAATGGACAAATGGTATCTCTCACATTGATCTGTTAAACAATAGGCTTTGCCCCTCTTGTTCTCTCGCTACACACACTGATGCCAGAACACCAGACGCAATTACTCACGCAAATGAAATTATCATAACATTTACTCAACAGGGAAACACAACATTAATGAACATTTGTCCTCTGAGAAGCCCTCTCCTACATCCACCTATAACCGTAGAAATAGAACTACTTTCATGCTCTTGTCTGCAATCAGACTGAAGCTAGTGTTATTTAAGGTATTTGGGAATGAGATCTCGGCCCCACGTGTGTGGAATTTTGCATGTTCTCCCCGTGCCTGCGTGGGTTTTCTCCGGGTACTCCGGTTTCCTCCCACATCCCAAGAACATACGTGGTAGGTTGGTTGAGGACTCTAAATTGCCCATAGGTGTGAATGTAAGTGCGAATGGTTGTTTGTTTATATGCGCCCTGCGATTGGTTGGTGACCAGTTCAGCGTGTACCCCACCTCTCGCCCGAAGATAGCTGGGATAGGCTCCAGCACGCCCGCGACCCTAGTGAGGATAAGCGGTATAGAAAATGGATTGATGGATGGGAATGAGATCACATGCCCCCCCCCCCGACTCACCAAGAATGGGCTTACTGTGTTAGGTTTGTTGTCATGCTATATAGCCTTTGGGCTGATCCCTCTATTCCTGACTGGATTTCTGTGTAAGTCTCCTGACCAGAGTGGCCAGTGTGGTGGATGCAGCTATGCTGGGTCTGAAATCTGGGATGCTGTGTATTTCTGTCACCACAGAATAAAACTGTTTCCAGGTATTTCTTTGACTCATACAAGAATCCCAAACTGAGACTTTTCTGGATTACTTTGGCATGTTATTTTGGACGCTGCAGCTTCCACTCTATGTAGCTAAATTGTTACAGTGACCTCTGTATGTGATTATCTCACACAAGAAACATTTTTGGTGGCACATTTTGTCTGTTGTACCTTTAGCTTACTTAAATTCTGAAATTATGATAAGATCACCCATTTTCTCTCCTCATAATAGAGCAGCTCACTTGAGTAGCTCACTAGTTGCCCAGTTTCTGTGGTCATCGCTAAAACATTTATTTCCTAGTAGCTATCTTTTGTGATCCCCTTCCAGTAATTTAGCTGAGAAAAGCCTCAGTGAGCATTTTTCATCATTGTTTGTCTCCTTTGAGATGACTCAAGGCTGAATAGGTTTGACAATGCTCCAAAAGAAACTTCACAAAGAGGAAGCGCATGCACTCTGTTGCGAGATGGGCACAAGACAAACTAATCCACCGGTACTCAAAGTCCAGGTGTGACATTGACTCTTAGGGTGAGACTAACAGTCCTTGACAAATCTTACAGTAGCCTCAATTCATCTCAGCAATAGTGCATCAGGGCAGGTGTAGTGGGGAGATTAACAGGCTTGATAGTGAATGGTGAGACACTACCAAAAATGCTATCTCATGTCCTAATGTGTGTTGATGCAAACAGCACTAATTAAAAATACATAACTCTGTTGTGTTTTTGGCAGTGTGATTTGGGTCATTTTGCCTGATAAAAGATCTAATCAGTTTGGTTGCATCTTTCCTTAAATTAGTAGACAAGATATTTCTGTCGCCAGATTCCTGACTTTAATATCCACTGAGTTTCACAGATGCGATTCGATGTTTGAGATCATGAGCAGATCATTTATTTCTTGAAGCTTGAGCCATTGTATCACTTTGATAAAGGTAAAGGTCTAATCCACAGGTGTCAAACTTGCAGCCTGGGGGCCAGATCCGGGCCGCCACATCATTTTATGTGGGCTGCGACAGCAAATCATGTGCAGCGACTTCATGTTTCTTGCTAAAATACCAAAATTGCAAGTTGTCTTCACTTTTAATAAAATGGAGAGAATTTTTCTATATTTATTTTAATTTTTTTTATTTGTTCCCCTCCAATCCCCTTTCAAAACAAACAGAATAATAGTTTAACAAACAACTTCTTCCTGGCTTCTGATCTCAAAGTAGTTATCCATAATTTTTTTTGCATGTATGTAATAATATGAGGCGATCATACATTTTTGTGTTCACAGTTATAAGGGCCCTCTGAGGGAAGGCATAACTACAAAGTGCCCCACAACAAGAATGAGTTTGACACCCCATCTAATCATTCCATAAAACCTCCCAGAATTTCTTCTCACGGCAGTGATGCCTGTTTGTTCTTGGCTAAGAGATTATTGAGTTTAAAGCAGAGAATATCAGCTCTTGTTTTTGTTGTGCGAATGTGAATCGGCAGCCTGTTTACAGCACCATTAAATTTCTCCTTTATTTACACTTTCCACCCTTAATTCTTTTTGTGTCTTCCAAAACCGTTTGTACTACTGTATTGCAACGTTTTAGCAATGATATTTTTCTTAGCAGAGAATATCGTGTGTCTACGATCCTACAACAGCGAGGAGCTTCTCACCAACATGGAGCCAGCTGGCATCCACTCGGCAAAAAATGGCTCCCGGAGGAGATATGGAGAGGTTTGAGGCCGGCTATAAAGTAAAGTGAAGCGAGAGCAAGGACTAAATGTTGAAAGGATTTGAACCATTCCTTCTGCATGTCTGTTGCTTGCCATTAGACAAACTAATGGCTGTTAGACAACTGCACTCGTTTGTTTACATTCAAACTTGAGCTATGGCAGCAAATGCCAGTGACATGCGCGCTGTGATCGCAAGATTACAATTTTAGCATTCCGGCACACATACACACTCATCGTAGGAGACTTTAGTCATGTTCCTCTCTCGCATCTACATACAACTTCACACAGCATGTTGAACTGTGCAACAAAAGGGACTCAAACTATGGACCTCCTGTATGCTCGATGCCAATGTGAAAGGAGCTCTTATGGACTAAAATTAAAAAAGAATATTCATTCTTTCTTCTTCTGGTTTATGTTTTATGTTACATCTTATGTACAACACTGTTACAGCTGAGGGTGTTGTGAAAGTGTTCTTTAAATAAAGTTGAGCTGTTATCAAATAAAACCTGGCCAGCTCTGTGGCTTTAAGATTAGGGCAGAATAACCAAATAACACCAGAATAACCAAATAACACAATGGCTATATCATATTTAATGTATATATTTAATATTATATTATTATAATAATTATATTATTATAATATAATATTTAATTCACTAGTAAAAAGTCCTTGTCACTCCATTTAAGTGTTAGAGATTGCCTTTGCGAAAATTGTGTGTGTGAGGCATCTTTTGGACTAGATCAGAAAAATCATCCACCCATTTTCGATAGCACTTCTGATTAGGGTTGTGGGTGAATTGGAGCCTATCCCAGCTGACTTTGGAAGACAGGCAGGTTACACCGTGGACTTGTCACTAGCCAATCACAGGGCACATATAGACAAGCTTTCACACTCATGTTCACATCTATGGCCAATTTAGAACTTTCAATAAACCAAACATGCATGTTTTTGGAATGTGGGAGGAAGCCGGAGTACCAGGGGAAAACCCACACAAGCACGGGCAGAACATGCAAAGTCTGGACATGAACCTCACTGTTTTATCACCAATACATTTGTAGGGAAGTTTACTTAAGAATTATGTGGAGAAAATAGGCTATAGACCCTTTGACTTAGAAGTAGGTCTGATACTGTCATGGGCAGAACAAAGGACAGGACCCAAAAAGCACGACTCCAATACAATGGACAGTTTCAAAAAGAGTAGTTTAATAAACGGGCACGGGTTGGTACACAGACAGGCAACCCGCGAAGGCAACAGTATCCAAAAACGTGAGGCACAGGCAAGGTCAATAATCAAAACAGAGTCTAGGCTTACTACGAGTCAGTGACGTGGAAACAAGGAATGCTGGAACCTGACAACAAGGTACAAGGAACTGGCGACCAGAAAGAATGAGACACAAAGTTAAATGCATAGGGTAATTAGGGTAAACGAGGCACAGGTGGGGAAGATGCTCTCAGAAGCAGAAGTCTACAAGGCCATCTTTGCTTGTGAATGACTGAGCAATTCAGGGAAGCTCCTTTTATACCCAATCATGGCACCCACCTGTTCCCAATTAGCCTGTTCACCTGTGGGATGTTCCAAACAGGTGTTTGATGAGGATTCCTCAACTTTTTCAGTCTTTTTTGCCACCTGTCCCAGCTTTTTTGGAATGTGTTGCAGCCATAAAATTCTGAGTTAATGATTATTTGCTAAAAACAATAACGTTTATCAATTTGGATATTAAATATCTTGTCTTTGTAGTGTATTCAATTAAATATAGGTTGAACATGATTTGCAAATCATTGTATTCTGTTTTTATTTATGTTTAACACAAGGTCCCAACTTCATCGGAATTGGGGTTGTATTAATTAGGTACAGGCGGCTCGGTGGACGACTGGTTAGAGCGTCTGCCTCACAGTTCTGAGGACCTGGGTTCAATCTCCGGCCCCGCCTGTGTGGAGTTTGCATGTTCTCCCCGTGCCTGCGTGGGTTTTCTCCGGGCACTCCGGTTTCCTCCCACAACTCAAAAACATGCATGGTAGGTTAATTGACAACTCTAAATTTCCCGTAGGTGACTGTGAGAGCGAATGGTTGTTTGTATGTGCCCTGCGATTGGCTGGCAACCAGTTCAGGGTGTACCCCGCCTCCTGCCCGATAGCTGGGATAGGCTCCAGCACGCCCGCGACCCTCGTGAGGAGAAGCGGCTCAGAAAATGGATGGATGGATGAGACAGGACCATACCTCCATTCGAAATGATCCTAATGAATACAAATACATTCTTTGCATCTGAAATTCTGTTGTGCATTTGCTGTACTGGACAGTGGACATACTCTTAGAAATGATCCACACCTTTTTTGTTGTATATGTGGGTGGGCAGGCTAAGATTGTAAAGCTACTGTATATCTTTTGGCATGTGATCATTAATAATTATTAAGTCATGCGGTATTTACATTATACGCAGAACTTTCAAGTAAGGAGTCCACAGCATGGACACGTTCCACCAGTTCTGGACTATAAATGATAAGGAGTCTTTTTAACATGGCAATGCAGACGAAACTGACACGACCCGTCTGTTTATTTGGAACTTGCATTTCAACATTTCTTTTCGGCAGTTATAACGCCTGACCTTTTTTTCACATCTCCAAGGCTGGGACTGCATTCTTACCAGTCTTACGGTAAGAATGCTTTAGTGGGAAATCTGTTGCCATCAGAGAGGTTTTCCTGGAAGGCTAGGACCTGAAAGACATAATTTTGCTTGTATAACGATATGTTGTTGGATATTAAAGAAGCCAAACCCCCACAACTTGCTATTCTGGGATCCCTGAGCCCATCCATCATACAGAGAAATGCAAGGGCACCAGGAGTTCAGGCCTCTGTTGCAGTTTCTCTTTTCACTGTTTATTTCTTTTGATTTAACCGTTTCCAAACACCTCTGTCCAAAGGTCTCAAGTCTGTCCAATAGTGTGACCACATGCAACTGCATACACATCTGCATATACAGGCCCCACCAAAGGTATTGGAAGGGCAAGGTCAATTCCTTTGTTTTTGTTGTATACCGGAGACATTTGGGGTTCAGATCAAAAAATTAATCTGAGATAGAAATTCAGAATTCCAGCTTTTATTTCATGGTATTTACATCTAGATGTGTTAAACAACTCAGGACAGAGCACCTTTTGTTTGAACTCACCCACTTTTCAAGTGAGCAAAAGTATTGGAACATGTGACTGATGGGTGTTTCTAGTTGCTCAGGAGTTGCCTTTTTTGATTGATTACTTAAACAGATCGTGCTTATTTTTGGCCTTGGGTTTCACCTGTGAAAACTGCATTTGCTGTTAAGCAAACATGAAGACCATAAAGCTGTCTATGGGAGAAAAGAAAACCATTTTGAAACAGAGAGAAGAGGGAAAATCGATCAGAGCTATTGCACAAACACTGGGCATAGACAATACAACAATTGTGAATGCACTGAAAACGAAAGAAACTACTGGTGTAGTGAGCAACAGACATCGAACAGGTTGGCCAAGGGTATCAACAGCTGGCGACTCCATCGTTCTGCTGGGGGACTTCAGTGCTCACATGGGCAATGACAATGAGACCCTGAAGGACGTGATTGGGAGGAATGTTTCCCCCGATCAGAACCCGAGCGGTGTTCTGTTATTGGACTTCTGTGCTCGTCACAGATTGTCCATAACGAACACCATGTTCAAGCATAAGGGTGTCCACACGTGCACTTGGCACCAGTACACACCTTAGGTCGCAGTTCGATGATCGACTTTGTGGTCGTGTCATCGGACTTGCGGGCGCATGTCTTGGACACTCGGGTAAAGAGAGGGGCGGAGCTGTCAACTGATCACCACCTGGTGGTGAGTTGGCTCCGATGGTGGGGAAAGATGCCGGTCTGACGTGGCAGGCCCAAACGTATTGTGAGGGTCTGCTGGGAACGTCTGGCGGAATCCCCTGTCAGAAGGAGTTTCGACTCCCACCTCCGACAGAACTTTGCTCATGTTCCGGGGGAGGCGGGGGACATCGAGTCCGAGTAGACCATGTTCCGCGCCTCCATTGCTGAGGCGGCCGACCGGAGCTGTGGCCGTAAGGTGGTCGGTGCCTGTCGTGGCGGCAATCTCCGAACCCGTTGGTGGACACCAATGGTGAGGGATGCTGTCAAGCTGAAGAAGGAGTCCTATCGGGCCTTTTTGGCCTGTGGGACTCCTGAGGCAGCTGATGGGTACCGGCTGGCCAAACGGAATGCAGCTTTGGTGGTCGCTGAAGCAGCAACTCAGGCAGAGTTCCTCAAGGCTCTGGATGTTGTAGGGCTGTCCTGGTTGACACGCATCTGCAACATCGCGTGGACATCGCGGACAGTGCCTCTGGATTGGCAGACTGGGGTGATGGTCCCCCTTTTTAAGAAGGGGGACCGGAGGTGTGTTCCAACTACAGGGGGCTCACACTCCTCAGCCTCCCTGTTAAGGTCTATTCAGGGGTGCTGGAGAGGAGGGTCCGTCGGGAAGTTGAATCCCAGATTCAGGAGGAGCAGTGTGGTTTTCGTCCTGGTTGTGGAACAGTGGACCAGCTCTACACCCTTGGCAGGGTCCTCGAGAGTGCATGGGAGTTCACCCAACCAGTCTACATGTGTTTTGTGGACTTGGAGAAGGCGTTCGACCGTGTCCCTCGGGTGATCCTGTGGGGGGTGCTTCGGGAGTATGGGGTACCGAACCCCCTGATACGGGCTGTTCGGTCCCTGTACGACCGGAGTCAGAGTTTGGTCCGCATATCCGGCAGTAAGTCGGACTCGTTTCCGGTGAGGGTTGGACTTCGCCAAGCCTGCCCTTTGTCAACGATTCTGTTCATAACTTTTATGGACAGAATTTCTAGGCGCAGCCGAGGCGTAGAGGGGTTCCGGTTTGGTGGCCTCAGTATTGCATCTCTGCTTTTTGCAGATGATGTGGTTCTGTTGGCTTCATCAAGCCGTGACCTCCAACTCTCATTGGAGCAGTTCGCAGCCGAGTGTGAAGCGGCTGGTATGAGAATCAGCACCTCCAAATCTGAGACCATGGTCCTCAGTCGGAAAAGGGTGGCGTGCCCTCTCCAGGTCGGGGATGAGATCCTGCCCCAAGTGGAGGAGTTCACGTATCTTGGGGTCTTGTTCACGAGTGAGGAAAGAATGGAACAGGAGATCGACAGGCGGATCGGTGCAGCGTCTGCAGTGATGCGGACTTTGTATTGGTCCGTTGTGGCGAAGAAGGAGCTAAGCCAAAAGGTGAAGCTCTCAATTTACTGGTTGATCTACGTTCCTACCCTCATCTATGGTCACCAGCTGTGGGCCGAAAGAACAAGATCCCGGATACAAGCGGCCGAAATGAGTTTCCTCTGCAGGGTATGCGGGCTCTCCCTTAGAAATAGGGTGAGAAGCTCGGTCATCTGGGCGGAGCTCAGAGTAGAGCTGCTGCTCCACTGCATTGAGAGGAGCCAGATAAGGTGGCTGGGGCATTTGATTAGGATGCCTCCTGGACGCCTGCCTCCCTGGTGAGGTGTTCCAGGCCTGTCCCACCGGGAGGTGACCCCGGGGATGACCCAGGACACGCTGGAGAGACTATGTCTCCCGGCTGGGAGACATAAAACTACTGCTAAAGCTACTGCCCCCGCGATCCGACCTCGGATAAGCAGAAGAAAATGGAAGGATGGATGGCTGGATCGTAGGCGGTCTTCCATTAGGGAACCAGATGTTCTCAAGACATGCATGTAAATGCTTATATGCAGGAAGTCAATTTGGGCCTTAATCTCTGTGTTGTGTTTGTTCTTCACTAATAGGAAAAACACTGTAATTGACCAGACCTTTGGGGTTTTATGTCTGCCGTGTTTCATAATGAGTGATAATTAATCCACCATCATTTCCAGAGCTTTGAGTCCATGAATTCACTTTTTTTGCGTGTGCATTACCCTGCTTGTCTGTTTGTTTCATTTAGCAGGACACACTCTCTTTCAAACATACACGCATATAATCTCTACATAAGGGTTAATCCCTCATAAATCATTTCCTCTATCTCTCTGTGACACAAACAGTCCTACAAACGCAACACACACACCAACAGATAAATAGTTCCTTGATTAAATTCACCCGGTGCATTAAAAGCAGAGAAGCTGGTTGAGACACACAAGGCTACCATATCTTTTTTGGCAGCAATGCCTGCAAATTTTCTTTGCTCAGAGACGACTGAGTTTAAGGTATATGAGGATGGCTTTAATGAGTAATCCATTATCAAAAACAACCTGAACACCTTTGTGACTTCAAGATAAGGACCATGTAATATTTAATCTAAAAGACATGTAATATGTAATCTAAAAGACTTCACTCGTCGATGCCACTCCATTTCAGTTTTCCACATTTTCCATGGGGTCTTGATGCAAGAATCTTGAACCTGTAAGAGTTGCTAAAATTTTATTTAAAATGCGGATGTTTTTCCAGTTTGATGCACAAGGACAAGGATGCAAATCTGTTATTTGTGTGTTCAGTCTTGGAAAACACAATCAGTTACAGGATGCTAATTGACCTCTGATCTGTTTGGATTACAAAACAGTTTTTTTTTTCCTATCAGTGAACAATAGAAATAAAAAATATTCTGTCCCTGCCATCATAAAACATTATTAACGGTACTGGCAATGTTTCAATGAACAGTTTTTAACATTCTTAACTCTCATACATGTGTAAGAAGAAGCACACATCTAATCTGTTTGCAAGAAGCTATGCCACGGTATAAATCTGCACACAGACGATGCAATGACCCGCTTCATTGGATTCTGTTAAAAAAAATGGGTGAAAAAGAGGCCAGCTGTATTATGTACCTGATGAGTCAATTTTGTGGAAATTCTGTGTGAAAGAATACTGCTTTAAATTTA
Source organism: Phyllopteryx taeniolatus (assembly GCF_024500385.1). Lineage (NCBI taxonomy): Eukaryota > Metazoa > Chordata > Actinopteri > Syngnathiformes > Syngnathidae > Phyllopteryx > Phyllopteryx taeniolatus. The sequence goes on from NC_084514.1 coordinate 16,102,670, forward strand.
AGATGGTAAATATTATCCACTCCTCCTTTTTAGGCTCATCCTTCTTTTGGTGTACATATATCCAATTCCAAAGAAAAAGCAAAATACAGAAATTGTACAAGGGGGTTCCTCTATAAAAATAAAAGAAGAAAACCTTGATTTCTGTTAACTTCTTGGTGGCATAACATCTGGTCTACTGCAGTGGATTCAGAGCAACAGAAAATACTGCTCTGTGATTTAAGATCATTTGCAATGTCATTCATTCATTCATGTTGAGGCAGCATGCAGGTTAGCAGTTCTGCCCCCCAGTCGAGAGGTTCTGGGTTTGAATCTTGTGGAGTTGTTGTATTGTGTTATCCCTGTGCTTAGAGTTAATTTTCTCAGTCCAGTTGCTCACTCACTGGCAGTCCAGTTGCTCACTCACTGGCACTCATTCATGTCTATGTACACCACACACACACACACAACTGCCACCTGCTGTGTCTGAGAAGGAGTGTCAGACTATCCGTTTGCACACTTTACTGACTCACAGAACTGGAGGTATTCATGATGTCATTACTGGCCTGGGGTCAGCCTCGTGTGTGCTGTTTTGAGGCCTAGCCATGTGCTGATGTCACAGGGCTAATCCTCAGCTTGTTTCATTGTGCGTGTGTGAGTTTTACTCCCATCCTGCCTCTGTGGTGGCCTTGTTCACGCCTCCCTTGACTTTACACAGGCCCCCTTGTTTGTGTTTTGTGGTTTCCTACTTACCAGCATTATAACAACGCACACATGCATGTATATGTGCACAGCAAGTGTTGAGTTAACAGGAGTGATGCACTGGCTAAACATGTACGTTGTTAGTTGGAACCATGGGCAAGGAAATGTGTTACACTGCCCATAAAACATCTGACTTCTCTGGCATAGCTTGGTAATGACGGTCCTATCTGTTCTGATTTGCACACCACTATTGTGACCATTAGAGGGCGGTTGGGGTTCAACTACCGTATTTTTGGGACCATAAGGTGCAGCGTATTAAAAGGCGCAGTCTCAGTTACGGGGTCTATTTCTGTATTTAACACATACACATATTATTGGGCGCAGGCATGGTAAAACATACGCTAGCTCAAAACATACGGTAGCATGCGTGCACGCTAAAACATACGCTAGCATGCATGCTAGTGTATGTTTTTAAAAAGGCAGCGGGAGCAAAACTGAGTTCGGTTGTACTTATCGAAGTATTTAACAATGTACTCACGTTATTTTTTGATCAATCCTCATCCACAAATCCATCAAAGTCCTCATCTTCTGTATCCGAAATGAACAGCTCGGCAAGTTCTCCATCAAACATGCCGGGTTCCCTCTCGTCATTGTCGGAGTCAGTCTCGTTGCCGCGGGGCTGTTCAGCAATGATGCCGGCGTTTTTCCTGCTTCCTCCACTTGTGAACCATGGATTCGTTGATCTTGAATTCTCTCGCGGCTGCTCGATTCCCATGTTCCTCCGCGTAACTGATAGCTTGCAGTTTAAACTGTGCTTCGTAAGCGTGTCTCTTCGTAGGTGCTATTTTCGGGGGTCCTTAGCCAAAGCGATGTTGTTTTGCACAGTGCTTATACCTACTGGGGGCGTGTCGTGAGCGTCCTCTTTCACGCGCACCCTTCCCCCTTTAACGTCCGCATGCTGTCCTCAGTCACGTCCGCCTTTCCTATATATAAGCAGCGTGTCGGCAGGAAATGCTCCCAGTCAGTCAAGCTCATCAAAGTCACACAACAACATTTACAGATTTTGGAACTCGGTTTATTATCAGGCGCCACGTCCATTTTGGAGAAAATATAAGACTTTTAAGTGTGCCTTATGGTCGTGAAAATACGGTATGTTGCCAAAGTGACTGCATTTTTAACAGCATGCTTGTATACTTGCTTGTGTCCTGTTTAATTTGATGATGCAAGAGGTATTCAGTCTATCTAATAGCGTTTGCGTGATGTTTCATAGTTACGTGTCAGACAAGGGCTTGAGCTCACATTGCTGGAATGATAATAGCAGCTTTCCCCAATCCAGGGGCCGCATGGTGGGGGGAGTAGGGGCGAACCTCCCCTCACCGACCCTCCTCCTCTTCCTCGACACTTACCCTCATTCTCTCAGCACATGGATGCTGGAGTCCCCATGATGCTTTCCAGATGCTGTAGTCCAGTGAGCGCATAGACAAAACCTACCTTTCCTCTTTGGATCACTGGAGCTCTCCCCCAGACCTTCTTGCACAGACCCACTTGATCTCTGCTGCAGTACAATGTCTCATTAAAGAGACACTTCCTTGGCCCGGGAGACTTTCTGGCTATGATCATATAAAACAACGGCTTTCTCTGGGGATGCTTGGCCTCCAAACCCGAAAAAGAATTATGCTCACATTTACAACAATTGCATGTCTTCTCCTATACGGTCCATGTTTGTGTACTCTGTTGTGCGTGCTGCCCTGTGTGTGACATCCGTAACTGCGCAAATTGTGTGCGTCTGAGTGAGTGAGATATATTCTATGTTCCACACTGCTTGATTAGCCATTAACCAGTGACCATTTTCTGATTTCCCACTGTAAGGAGAAACTCTTGGTATCTTTGTCTAAGTCCAAACCCTGCAAAGCAATCAGGCATAGACCGTTAGAGGCCAGGCCACTGCCAGGCCCAATGCAGGCTGTATAATGACCTCCGGCAACGGAATTACCCTGTCACACTTGCTGTCCAGGCTGCTGTCTCATGCATGTTCACCCTCCCTACCGTCATGGCGATGGTTAGAGAGATGAGAGCATGCAGCATGGTTGTGAAAGCAAACATACAGTAAACGGTGACAGTGTTGCCATGAAATGAAATAAACAAACTCCTTAACTGGCCAGTAACTTTGTGCCAGTCTAAAATTTGTTGAGAGTAGATAAGATGGACAAATAGTATACAAGGGTATTGGAAAAATAAGCGCATATTACTGTATACTGTATTGCTTATCACACGTGACAATAAACTTCATTAACCTGTTGTCTCTCTTATGGGCGACCTTTTTGAGAGTGTTTGTGTGTGTGTGTGTGTGTGTGTGTTCCTTCTACAGGGCTCCCTGTCCAATGAACGTGACTATGAGAGTGTGGTGATGATGAGGATGAGACAGGCAGCTGAGCGACAGCGGCTCATTGAACAGATACAGAAGGAGGATGATGAAGAAGAAGCTATGTCTTAGCGCCAGAGGACCCGGCTCAGCACCCGCCCGCAGCCAATAAACAGAACACCTGTTTTAAGGTTTAATTTTTCAACGTGTTGTTTTGTGTTGAATCAGCCAAATAAATCATCAATGACCACATAAAGTCTGTGGTTTTCATTTGCATGCTGTGTTTCTCCTCTAGCGAAGAGAGGGCGCTGGTAGGATTCAGGGTTATGTGGTCTCAGAGATTACAGGACGCAAGTATGGATTGTGCTGCATAAAGTCTTAGGTACAGTAATTATTGTATGGATGCATGGATATCAGTGTTTGCATAAGGTGGACTACATCACTGCAACGTTTTAGTCTGGTTCAGGCAAAACTAACAATCTAATTAAGTTGGCTGGCCTAAGATGCTTCATTTCGCAAGCTTCCATGCTTTCCTCCTGATGTTGAAAAATTTTGAGTCAAAAATGAACGATACATTCTCTTGCACCATTGTTAAGGTTGCATTAGTTAAATTATTTAACGCCCATTAAATCCAGTTGCAATTTAGTCATTGTTGAAACCTCAATGTATTCAAATAGGTATGATTTTTCTGGCAAAGGGAGACAACTCTTCAATGTAGCCAACATCCTTCATCAGTGTCATGCCCATACACTTGTCCAGTAACTCAGTGAAAGCAGCTGAGACGTGTAGCGATCCAAACCACAGTCCGTGACTGTTTGGATTTCATTTCTCCCCCACGAACCAACCCTCAAGCCAACTTTAGTACGTTATAGGTAGAACTTGAGAACGTCTCGTGATAAAATACACACGCAAGAGGCCATCCATCATTGCTTTACATAATTATTCATGTATTTGAAAACTTTACTTTTAAAACAGTGGGGAGCATTTGGGACTAACACTAGACAACATGATGTTGTTTATTTTGCTTGGGTATCTTTTTTGAGGAAGACATGACTAAATATAAGAAGCAATTGGCAAGGTGTTCTTTGCTTTCAAGCAGCCACTGCAAACGTCACCCCTTCACAATCTTCATGAGATACAATACGAGAGTTTTATTGACAACTCAGTCTTGACTGACATGCTCAGATAGCAAAAGAATACATAAATTATTAGTGACGTAAGCAAGCTCTATCTGCACCTGCAGCTGTGCCTGCACGCAACAAGAACTGCTTTTTTTTTTTTATATAATTGTGAGAAGCCAAAATTGAAATCAAGATTAACATTTTATTAATTGCCAAGCCAGTATGTTAAAAGTGTAAACAGTTTCATTCGAATCGCAAGCTGTTGTAAAGCCGGTCTGCATTTAATTCATTCAATTAATCATGGAAACCGACGTCTCACTCTCTCGGCAATGAATCAATATTAACTTTCCATTTCTGTATTTTTAATAAACACACACAATATACATTAGAAATGTATTTGAAGAATGAATACAGGCCTACATCAGCGACTTCTGGGTGAATAGGTTGTCAGCTTGTCTGGAGACGTGTCTGAGACGTCTTCCTGGTGCAATATTTTTAATATTTCCCAGGTCTTGGAGTCTCCGCGACTGATCGGTCTCACCATTCTTGGCGACTTCTACACCAGTGAGGTAGGCACCTTAATCCAAGGATTCACTTCCCTTTTCATTCTGTCCAGTGAATTATCACTAAAAATGTAGTTATTATATATTATAGTTAAAAATGTGTTATTATCAATAACATTTGTTCTAGCAGACTCATTGTTTATTCTTATGATTTAAATGAAGATCAGACCACATTTTATGACCTAATTTATAGAAATGTAATAAATTCCAAAGGTTTTTTTCCTTCCCACTCTAAATCAATTTTTAAAAAGCTTTACTTTAAAGAGTCTTTAAATAATTTGTAACTTCCTCATGAGTACACATCCATTTTTTTTTTTTTTTTTACCGCTTATTCTCAATAGGGTCGCGGGCTGCTGGAGCCTATCCCAGCTATCTACGGGCGGGAGGCGGGATACACCCTAAACCGTTCGCCAGCCAATCGCAGGGCACATAGAAACAAACAACCATTCACACTCACATTCACACCTACGGGCAATCAATCAACCTACCACGCATGTTTTTTGGGATGTGGGAGGAAACCGGAGTGTCCGGAGAAAACCCACCCAGGTACGGGGAGAACATGGAAACACCACACAGCCGGGACACAAATTTTGAATTTTTTTCTGAAATTATGATGATGTAGCAATAGGGGTGAGCCCAGATTTGGTTTCATTTCATGTTCGAATTTTGGGGTGACCCAGGCAACAGCTTCATCTCAAAGTTTCAATTTGACACTTCTATCTTTTCTATCCATGAACAAGCTTGAAGTGCATTCCGCACTAAAATCAACATGCACTGTGTTCCTCTTACATGCACTCTAAAAGTGCTCTGTATTGTATCTTGCAGAGCTGGTATCACTTTCATCATCATCATCAATTTTTCATATTACAGTTTACCATTTGCAGGCATCTACTGGCCAAAACATTGGCTGCACCTGCACTTATGTGATGTAATACTGCACGTCTCATGTAGCTATATAAGTTAATATAAATATTAGAAACCCTTCCCAATATGATGCAGTGCACAGATTACAACCACAATAATTCAACTCTGTTATTCAAAACTTTCTGACACCGCTTTTGTGTGCCGGTGTCACTAAAGAAGTTGTCACTAATCTATATGCTCTCAAATAGTCATACAAGCGTCTTATTTTTTTCCCTGCATTTGAAGTTTTATGACGTAAGTGAGCCCATGTGGTGGCTTTTTCTGCTGACATTGCGTTATTTAGGAGCCACATGGGAGCTTCACAGCATCCAACCTCTGTGCCACTCCCACCTCTGCTGTGTGGCTTTGTTACACAATGTCCAGCTGTGGAACATGGTGGTGCGGTGGAAGACATCTGCTCTTCTCCTCCTGCAATATCCCTTTATCCCTTCATCTCATGGGTTTATTTATGTGTAGGCTTTTTTGAACAACAGAGAAAAATTCCACAAATACAAAAAAAAAATCTGTTCAAACGACAACAGAGGAAATGTAATTACAGGAAACCAATTTACTACCAGACCTGCTCTGAGCCCACAATGGCTTGCATGCGAACCAGGATGGTAGGATGGGCCTGTTGGTCTTCCCCCTTTGTAAACCATTACCAGCAGAACCTTCCACGCATCTCTGCTGAAGATGTCATGTCTGTAGACATATGAAAGTGTTTGCACAAATAGTACTATGACTAATAATAATCGTCACCATCATCATCATCATTACTTTGATTTATACAGGGGTCATCATCACCTTTCATTCAGTAAGCATGCGGTAATAATAATAAATAAAATAACCACCACGCAACTGGGACCCCAATCCTTGGAATCAGCTTCTTTGCTTTGCATCCTGTCTCCAACCCCTTCGAATTTTAATTTGTCATCTCAGTCAAAGTATGCTTCAAAGTTTGTGGAAACAGGGGGGAGGTCATTTTTGGGGCAAGGCATTGCTGGATGACTGGTGTGGAACAATTTGAGTGATTCAATGTTAACCCCAATAAACTGTCATCTCTTGTTTCTTCAAATTCTCTTCTCGATGCTTTGACAAAAAAATCCCACGCACTACAAAATCACATCACAACTGTCTGTGGGAAACTGTTGTAGCTGAAATACAGCACACCAGTGCTACTTTCTACCGTTTTTCCATTTTCAACTCCTGCAGCACTTGGAGATTAATCAGTTTTACCGAATAATTCAAGTTAATTTTTTTTTTTTCTTCAACGCGAGCCCCCGCTGACGTGCATTATACTACGAGAACAAAAAACGTGGACCAGGTGATACGTTGACGTTTGATGTTTACTTGTTTAATTTTTTAAAAATTATATTTGCACATGATCTGCAAAAAACATTTTCTCATTATTTCTATGGATGTTAGTGCAAGTTAATGCCATAGGAAAATACTGTTTCAAAGCTTGTTTGGTATTTAGGAGAATTGAAGCAAATCGCAGAAGGAAAAAACAAAACAAAAACTTGTTTTGAATGACGTCATTGTCATTTCCTTTTTCTCTTTTTTTTTTAACACCCGGCTCGAGTTCTGTAACAACATCCATCCATTTTCTTTGTCGCTTCTCCTCACCAGGGTCGCGGGCGTGCTGGAGCCTATCCCAGCTATCATCGGGCAGGAGGCGGGGTACACCCTGAACTGGTTGCCAGCCAATCGCAGGGCACATACAAACAAACAATCATTCACACTCACATTCACACCTACGGGCAACTTTAGAGTTGTCAATTAACCTACCATGCATGTTTTTGGGATGTGGGAGGAAACCGGAGTGCCCGGAGAAAACCCACGCAGGCACGGGGGAGAACATGCAAACTCCACACTGGCGGGACCGGGGATTGAACCCCAGTCCTCAGAACTGTGAGGCAGACGCTCTAACCAGTGGTTCACCGTGCCGCCTGTAACAATAGGTCTTTTTTTTTTTACCACATCTTAAATTAGCAATGTTTTGTATTCTCATTTTAGCTTAATGAGCAGAATACAAATCTCAGTATTTCTTTCTATAATACTAAGCCCATATTGCCCACTTCCAATAGTAATAAGTACCGGCATTTCATCATAAGCATTTGAGACTTGTGCAAAGCATTGCCAAGATTATTGTCAATTTAAACACATCAAGCACAGTGTTTCATATCAATGAATGAAATATTATTATTGTGTCATGCATACAAATGTACACCCAGCCCATAGGGGCTTTTAAAACAACAACAAAATCAATTAGTCAAGCACCAGGACCGAAGTGCCACAAAGTCATGTCTTTCTTGTCTTCTTTTTCAAGCTTTAAAAATGTTTGTCTTCTTTTTCAAGCTTTAAAAATAAAATCTGCATTTCGAAATAACATCAAAATCAAACAGCCACTTAATCTTTTCCTCATCTGATCGTGAGAAGATATCAGGGTTATGTTGGATATTATCATTAAACAGACACTCTTAGGTCATCATATCACATCACATGTTTCCATTGGAGGTTTGTATTTCAATACCCATAGACAGTAAAGTACCTGACACTCCCTAAATGTACATTTGGTCATCACATATTGATTAATGATAAAAAAAAAAAATCCAGCCTCGCTCCAGCTCATCCACGACCCGAAATAGGGACACGCGCACTTACAAGGCTGGCTGGATGGAATGATAGATAGATAATTTGGCAGCACTGAAAATTCCGCAGTAAAAAATAAAGGTCCTTAGCATGTTTCCATGTCTGCCTGTCTTATTGTCACTCTATCTCCTTGTGAAGGCACCACACCAGCGTCTGCCCCACCCCCGTCATCGTCAGCATGCGGTAGCCGATCTTCTCCAGCTTGTCCAACACCAGGCGAGGAGGCTCGTCCACTTGGTACTCTGAACTAAATGAGATAAACAGAGTTAATATTCCAGTACTGTCCGCAGATGTGGGTTCTCACTAAACTTTGTTCGGGGGTTTGAATCTTGTTAATTGTTCTGCAGTTTGTTCACTTCTCTCCACACCTTCATCCATTTCCCAGCAGCGTTTGGATCTTGTTGCCAATGACAACAACTCCCCAGTCTGTTTCCCATCACACTGACAAGCCTTATTCAAAACGTGCAAAGCAGCAGTGTTGCCTTTCTCACCACATATGAGGGCTTATACTTCCATGTGACTGTGTTCTGATGACACCATGGACATGTTTATTGCGCCATTAAAGTTAACACCATTTTGTACATATGGGAATTTGAAAACCACAAGACCTGCGAGCAGCATTAGGAACAAGCCATTACACTTTATTATCCCCAAGCTGGATGATGCATCACCCAAATATAATTACATCAGGATAGGATGTACGGTTAACGACGACTTCCTTTAATGTCAAACTATTACCTACTGCAGGTACCTTATTAAGTCTACCTGCAACCAATGGGGAAGCGCTCAATTCAGTACTCACAAATGATTTCCCAGCATGGTTGTTTTCCTTGCTCCCAAGTAATTCATGACAGCTGGATCAGAATGCTCATCTCCCACATTGGTTGGGCCGTTCTCCTGAAAGACAGCAATGAAGCACGTTTATTTGAGTTCTGCTTGCTGGTGTTGTGCAACTCAAGTTTAGTTTCACTTGCAGGTGTGCATACTAATCCCCAAACACATGTAAGTGGACCACCTATAAATAGATGATCCAATTCTCACAGCTAGGGAAGTGAATTAGACTGTGTGAGTTCAGCTGTACAGGCAACAATGGAAACTAGGGCAATATTCTTTTAGTCTTTTACCATTGAGATTTTTAAGATTTATTTTGTGTGTGAAAAGTGTATATCGCTGGAGCTGAAACCTACTATGTCCAAATTTGGTCAACATCTTTTTTTTTTTTTTTTTTACACATCTATACTATTGGTCAGCCCTGACACGGGTCTGTTATTTGTTACAAATTATTGACCACTCTAAAGAGTTGCAAAAGGCTTCCTCTCTTTGATGATGCAATGTTAATGGCTCAACAAATGGCTTCTTTTTTTTTGTTGTTTCCTGAAAAGTGATGTTTCTGGAGATGTAATTATTCTGCAGATACTGTATGTGATGCAAGTATACACCGGCCTGCCACAATACTATGACCAGAATCTAGAATCTTTGCGTTTAAGATATCCCATATTAGAGCCGTATCAAAAAAAATCAGCATTTACATAGATCATCGGTTCTCAAACTTTTTACTTAAACTTTTTTGTTCCTAAATAATTATTCAAATAAAATGTATTGCACACAAGTTAAATAAAAATGTACCTAAATAATAGTTTAGAAATAAACAGTTCTTGAATATGAAATGTACTTAGGCGGTGATTCTTTCACATGCAACGAGCAGGAGGCAGCGTACCACAAATGGTGCTTGTACTACACTGTGAGCATCAATGACAGAAAAAAAAAAGATCTTTTGTGACTTGTGGGACACTAACTTAACAATATGTTTAGTATTGTAGCTTGCAGTGGTGTGGAACTGTACTGCACCATAATGGAGCTCTAGCTAACGTAGGAGGTTATTAAAATATTACAAATGGCACATCACACAACCAAAAAATAATAAATAGCATACAAACTATATTGTTAACTGAATATCTTTGCAAAAGCAGATCTACACTTTCTATCTTCCTATGCAAAATTGATTTGAATGTACTATGGCCAAACATCTGTCTGCACTGCACATTTTCCCCCATTCATTTGTAGCATGCACAATGTTGCAATGGCCACTTAACAAAATAATAAATAAATAAATGACCTGCAGCTCCACCCTCACTAAACAAGTACAACACGAGACACGACAGCCAAACCCTGTATTTACGCACCAGTCGGATCTGCGTGCTGATCAGTATGTAAGGCATGTCTCCTCCGTAGATTCGCACGTCTCTTCCCTCGAATATTGACACCGAGGAGGTTCCTGAGGCGACAGTTCCCCTTTTGCATGTTGAGCTTCGACTGACAGCTATTTGCAGAATGCGGAAACACCCACCGCCATGGACCAATCACAGCGCGCCTCGATCTACTGACCGGATTATTAAACATAAATACCACTTTGGAGTTCTACAAAACGCAAACATGCATGTATTTCTCCGTTTTAGCTCGATTTACACCCACTTCGTTAGGTAAAAGGATATCATCTAATGATATCCAACGTATAGCCGTACTGAGAATCATGCCTTTCAAAACACAATACTAATCAGAATGGTCAGAGAGGCATACATTTTACAGTGTGTTTGTTGCAAATTATAGTGGTTGTTATATGGAGTTCTGAGGAGAAACTCATGTTCAATGGGAGTCCACGCACACACTTGTCACTATTTCAATGAAGTGGAAAAACAACAACAACACAGGCACAGGGCCTTACAGAAGCATCCATCCATCCATCCATTTTCTGAACCGTTTCTCCTCATGAGGGTCACGGTGGCGCCTATCTCAGCTAACTGGGCGAAAGGCGGCGTACACCCTGAACTGGTCGCCAGCTAATCGCACGGCACATATGGACAAACAACAACAACAACCATTCACACCCACGGGCAATTTAGAGTCTTCAATTAACCTTCCGTGCATGTTTTTGGGATGTGGGAGGAAACCGGAGTACCCGGAGAAAACCCACATGCAAACTCCACACAGGCGAGGCTGGATTTTAACCCGCGTTCTCAGAACTGTGAGGCAGATGTGGAAGATGAATGTATGAATTAATCTGTAACTTACCGCAAGCTGAAATTGAAGTTGAAGTTTGGGCACTGACAAAGCTATGCTGCATATTAAAGCTGTTGTTTTTCATAGCAGTGGTGGGCGGATCGATCCAAATATCGATAATATCTTTGCCAAGTCAGTATCGGTATCGGCTTGATACTAGTGTGGAAATATCGATACAGTAGTTTCCTTTTTTGGTCTAGTATGCACTGCTTCGGTTTTATCAAATAGGTAGCGCCAGACTCACTGTTTCGATGTTGTGCTGTCACATGACTTAGCAGCGCAAAGCAAACAAGCAAGCAAACTACCGGCTCGGGTCCGCCAGCCCACCAGCAATTCATTTGCGAAGTTAAACTGTCCATTTGTTACCTTAGCCAAGTCAAAAAAATAAATTATGTTAAGACCTTGATATAATACATTAACCCAATTGAAATGTTGATGGGGGGTTGTAGTCCGGTACCCATGCCGCTCCCTTTGGGACTGGTCGGGGCGCTTCGTTTGGGCTGGGGAATCGCCGCGGTTCCTGGGGAGTGGGTGGCGTCCCCCTGGTATGGTCCCCTGCTGGAGGGGCTCGCTGACTAACGACTGTCTAACTATTGTTCTGCTGTGGTTTGCAGCCCTATTCCCCTTGTCCGTTCTGTCCCTCTGTCTGTCCACTAAAACCCTTCTCTGTCCGGATGCATTTTCAATAAAAATCAGAATAATTAATAAATGATACTCCCTTACTCCTTAAACTCCCCTGTTGCACAGCAAAACTGTTCCACCACAAAAGGCATACAGATCCAGCATTCTGCAAGGCTATGCAGCTGAACAGGACAGGTTAATAAATACAAAAAAAAAAAATCCAGACAAGACAATGAACGGGGAAGAATTGTTTTGTTACTGTTCCACAGTTTTTTAAATTTATTTAAATAATACATATATTTTAGTGACTTATCTTAACCAATAAACTTTGTCCTAATTCTTTATTTAATAACAATTTAAAAAAAGAAAACCTCACAAAAATACTTAAAGGTCGTGAAAATCTATATTTAGCAATTCGATAATGCATCAACATTAATTATTGAAAGGTATCGGTATCGGTACCAGTGATACTGGCTCTGTATTTACTTGGTATCGGATTGATACCAAAATATGTAGTATCGCACACTACTATTTCATAGTCTGTAATGTAAACACGAGTTGTGCGCTGCTGTCACGACTCACTTTGATTGGCCCGCGAAGCCCAATAGAAGACTTTGTGTGCGAACGGGACTTTCTTGTGTCGTTTGATTGGTGAACTTGAGTCAAACATCACTGTGGTAATCATGGTGGATTGGAGCAACGGCGCCCGATGCGGAAGTCGAAAACAAAAAGTCTAAAAATAGATTGCGCACGCAATTATTGATAAATGAAACTAGCGAGCGGCATGTAGATCATTGCAACGAAGCAAAAGTACCGTTTCTTCTCAACATAAATACTCGAGTAAAAGTAAAAACTATGCTTCATTAAAACTACTCTGACAAGTACAATTTATCCAAAATGTTAACTGAGTAAATGTAACGGATTAAATGTAACGGTGTAAATATAACGTGTTCCTAGCCACCTCGTATATATAGAGCATGTACCTGTTGATTCAGTGCATTACATGACTGCAAATTATATAACCAACATAATAAACATCTAAAAAAAAAATGGTTGGTTAGATTCCATTCGATTGTGCAGCTGTTCCCAGTATTTAGTCCAAATTTCCACATACATTTCCATTCTGTTTAATAAAGACACTATAGCCTTATGCATTGCAAATTTCAATTCTGTTCAGACACATTTCCTTTTCGATGCAAAAAAAATATTTTCATCCTCTTAGGTAGTTATTTAAGGTAACCTATTTATTAGAAACATATCCCAGTATGGTACAATGCGGTTAAATACTGAAAATTACAACAAACAATGAAAAACATCTAACTAAATAGTGAATCGGATCTCATTAGACTGCTTGCATTTCTTAATATTGTGAGAATGTTTAGGTTTAGGTACAAATGCTAAAATGTTGCATCTCCCCTTTTCACATTATTCAAATCAAATTGTCTAATTAATGTTGCTTTTGTGCATATTGATGTTACTTTACATTTACCGTGTCTCCAGGTAGAGATGTAATTTCCTCCTCCAGGATGGATAAATTTCCTCCATGGTGCTAGCGCATCCTGACGAGAGGAAATGAAAGACCAGAGGCAAACAACCAAGCCGGGCACTGATAAAATCAACAATAAATGTGATGTGCTGAGAAGCCTTATGTGCTGGCCATAATACTGTCATTGTGTCGTTCTGAACAGAACAGATTATTTCAACCACAATAATGTTTAATTGTTTTGACGATAGGTAGACATCTGAACAAACCAGACTGCATTGATCACGCTTTGGGTAGTACAGGTATTTGATACTTCTCTTTCTATCACATATATTGCAGTTCCTCCTTACTGTATTGTTTACTGCAAAGAGCATCAGGCACAACAATGTGACGAACCCTCCAGAAAGCATCAACAGCTTTCAATCTGTAGGCCCTTCACTCTCAGAGACCCTACACAGGTGTTTATTGAGCATGGCTGAGAATATTGCCACCTACTGGCTCCTGAGATCATTGTCATCCAAAAAGTACAGTATAGTACACTACAATACTTTTCTACTCTGTTACTTTCAGTAGTCATTGAAATAGATAATATTCCACCTACAGTAAAAACAATGCAGTTGTTGAGAAAAAAGAATAGAAAAGGACTGTTCCAATAGAAGTGGCAAACATGTTACCTCCAGAGATCTTCCTGTACTCCCACTCCGTTAGCTCATCTGCTGCTCGTCATTGGCACCCAGGGTCACCTCCTCTGTGACCGCTGATAATAGAGGAGAACATCTCTGCTGGGTCCACAGGAAGTTCTTTGAACTTTTTGAGAAGGCCTTTGCAACTTCTTAGCTGGCGTGCGATGTGATGTTGAAGGAATGCTCAAACAAGTTTATCTACTAAATTATTTGGAATTTAACGAACAAAAAGCTCACAGCAATGTTTTTTTTATTTTTTTATTTTTATGAATGCAATATGCACTCTAGTGACAAGTATCGTGACTACAGATTGTTATAATGGAAGAAAATATGGAGTTGGACCTTGCTTTGTGCGCTGGGGCACAGTCATGCTGGAACACTGCCCAATTGTTCCTACAATATAGGTTGGAATTTTCTAAAATGACTGAAAGAGGCAGCACGGTTACCTAGTGGTGAGCATGTTTGCCTTATTGTTGAGATGTCCTGGTTTGAAATCTCCACTGAGGCCTCCTGTGTGGCATTTACATGTTTCCTCATGGTTACATGTTTTTTTTCCGTTTTTCTCCCACATTCTAAAAACATACATGTTAGATTCATAGGAGACTCTAAGAATACTCTGTCCATAGGTGTTAATATGAACTTGAGTGTTCATGGTTGTTTTTGTCTATATATGCCCTGTGACTGACTGGCGACCAGTCTAGGGTTTACCACTGTACACATTTGCTTAAGTAAAAGTAAAACTACAGACTCTGAACTGTACTTAAGTTGTTGTGACTTTGCCCTTGTCTCGTCAGGGGTTGCCACAGCGAGTCACTCTCATGATTTGTTTGGCACAGTTTTTCCACCCCTTTCCCTTCCTTTCACAAGTCACCCATTTTTTTAAATCCGGCATTGATGAGCTTTGGGGCACTGGCTGGATATCTAGCCCATTGCAGTATGCATGAAAGGCAGCAGTATGCAACCCTAGACTACCAGTGACCTGAATTGTACTTCAGTAAAAAATCTAAATGAATTTTTATTGTCAATGATGTAGTGTCCTTTTTAATAAGTTTGCACAACAGGAAAACAAAAAAAACGTGCATACGAAATAGTTTCCCATCTTTAATACCATACATAGTGCTTGCACTGAGAAGAAACACAAATCACTGGACATGCTTCCCATAGCTTTCCTAACCTTATGAACTGATTAACAAAAAAATGCCAAATTACCGATTGACAACAACTAAATAAATTACCTTATCGGTATGTTTTTTCAATCAGTTTTATCAGCTGTTGACTTCACCTGTCTCTATTAACATATTTTGTACATGTCATCGTCATCTGCAGGGGTTGAATAAATATCAACACACATACATGCTCATCCAAATTAGGATTGTTTAGCCTTGGGGGAGGCTTGCACATTACATTTTAGTTCATTAAGAGTTGTGACTCAATACTTTTGTATTTATGATGTGCAGTATAATTGTTTTCCAGGACTCCATCTTTAAACGTGAGAATTGTAGTACGCGCAGTCATTCTTAACAAAACAAAGTCTGTGTTTTGTAATGCCAAATTTATACTGCTTCAGACACTCCCATCACACACACAATATTGACCCCGCTGTGATAAATGTAGCAGACAGATTTTGTTGAATGTGAGTGGGTGAAAAGCCGCCCTGCTAAAGCCATCGCTTTAATCAGTGAGCGAACTGGGATGGATTGCATAGCGCTCAGTGTGCCTTTAAGTATGATTTACCGTAGGTGTATGCTGGAGTGATTTTACAATATTCAGCAGACAAATTTAAACTGTGGGAGATTCAAGACAGCAGTCAGCCCTCTGATAGATGGAGTGTCAGGGTTATCCACCGTATAGGTTTACATTCCCTTAATTGTGATTAATCACTTTATTGGGCAGCCATGTGTTTCTTTTTGTGACTCCTTTATTTGGGCCTTTATTGTTTCCCTATGAAGAGCTTTGCAGGGCCTCTGCTCCAAGGAGATAGATCACCAACCTCCTTTCCTTTGCTGTTTTACAGATTACACCCCACAGTTTACGTAAAGTGTCTCAGAGCTGATGATATTATCCAGCAGCCATAATTCTCCTTTTTGCCTCATCGCTCCATTTCCTTTTTTTTCATCCTTAGCTCTACGTCTTTTGCCACTTTTTCTGATTGATGGTTACACAACGCTACCCATGATAGCTGCACGTGCATAATGCTGTCAACAGGTAAACATTTGTCTGGATAACATTAGCATTTGGTGCCAGTCATCTGTTCTGGGATGCTTTATCCAAATGATTACAAGCAGTGATGTCAGGAAATTGGAACAATGCTCTCTCTCACACGCATTTGTCCTATAATCTCAGTTCAGACCTCACAAACAGTATTGACTGGCATCTTACCAAAAATAAACAAAATTCACAATTACTTTATGACTTGGTTGTGTCATACTGCATTGTTATGTTATTTATTTATTTATTATTATTATTATAATTTTTTTTTTTTACTTCACACCTTGTCTGAGTCCTGCTTCATTTCCATTTTCAAGTTCTAATGGACATTTTGTGGGACTATTTGTCATTACATATTTTACTAAGCTTCACACTGATGTTTTAGGGAATGTTTTTTTTTTTTTTACATTTTTTTATAATGGCACTAAAATCTCTGGGAGGAACCTTACACAGTTTGTTTTAATATTATAATCTACAAACATTTTGGTCACAAAATAATAAAATGGCAACCAGGTCAGGGTGTACCCTGAGATAGGCTCCAGCATGCCCGCGACCCTAGTGAGGAGAAGCGGCTCAGATAATGGATGGATGGATGGATAATAAAATGGTCCTTGCCACATATTTTATCTTCACATTGCTATTAAGTCTTAAATATTTTAATACAATCAATAATAGAAACAACTTAATTACATTACAATAGCCAATGGAAAACAATGCGAATAAACATATTGAAATTAACAGGCCTTTATTCATAGAAATAAAGATGTCAAAAACTCACTCATTAAAAAGGGGTTGCACTTTAAATTAAGTTTCTTTCAGACAACATTACTTATTTTGAGTTTTTAATGTTTATTATAGTGAATAAATGCACTCAAAGGTAATGATTATATTACTTTAACAGTTTATTTTAGTGAACAACACAGGGTATATTGAATTATATCAAGGAGCTTATCCATGTGTTAAAGCGGTAACACACTGCACTTGGTTAATTTAATGCGGTGCTAGCTGCGGGGTGGGACGCAGAACGGCACAAGGACGACGGCTTGCCCATATTTTCCGCTGGTTGCTAAGTGACCAAACAGGAAGTAGCCTGGTGCCTTTGCCCATTGATTTTGACGTAAAGTCAGCCACAGCTGGGTAATGTCACTGTTACAACGGGCAGCTCTGGCTTTGCTTATAATAAGGAGGCAGAGAAGATCTGATACAAGTGAAGCATGTGTGGCTATGCTATATTATAATTTAAGGTAGCATTTTTATTGTTAAAAATGCTAAAATCACACGTTTCTACCACTTTCAACCGACCTGGCTTTTCTCAGCTGTATTTACTGTAGAACTCCACCAAAATCTCTTGCTGCTGTCACTCTGAAATCACTCTACCACCATCTAGCCTATTGGACGTGGCGTTACCGCTGCCGCAGCGGCAGATGACCACCTCGTGCGCCGCCAGCCTCCGCGGTACGGCACTGTGCCACTGTGCCAGGGCAGCACATACCGGTACACAATTAATGGGTCGGTCGACAGTGCACAGTGCTGTTAAAAGGCCTTCAGAGCGCAAGATCATGACTGAAGACATCACATTCACTGTTAAAAGTTACATGGTTACAATGCATTTAATCCTTATTCACATTGTACAAATGACTGATTGCAGTTACTCATAAGCACTGAATGTGTTCAAGTAAAGCGTGTATGCGAGGCGAAACGAGAAGACTAATTGGAGAAAGGAACGACAGCATGGATGCATACAGCTCGGTCTGAGTCACATCATGATTCCCATCAGGCCCCTGGTCATCGGCATGATTTTATTATAATGCAGCAGCATGTGGTTTTTGTTTACGAACAAGTTGGGAGGACGTAATCTGCTCAGTGTATCGCTGCAGTTTCACTCCAAGAGGAACTGCTCCTTTTAGAGAAACAAGTCTGACAATGAGCTTGGCAGCAGGGACGGGACAGCTTGACTTTGTTTAATGCATAGCAGGCGGCTTTCCTCCTTTGCGCAGAGTGGTTTACACTGAAACATTTCTAAACACTTGTACACCAGCATGTGTTGCCATTATTCCAGGAGCACTTGATGCCATGTATTCCTCTCTTCAGTCACCCTTGCTACTTGTTATCTACCACTTAACTCTCCACCTGAAAAGAGGCCTGTTGTTGTTGTGATTTATTAGGACTCTTAAATTTTGTGCGTCAGCAGACATTACATTGTCCCACTGAAGGCCCGACATGGTTTTCCATTAATAAATCAGTGGATGCTCCAAATGGTGAGCCCTAATGTCTGCTAAATATACATCTGGGCATACTCTGTAAGAACACATTATCCAGATGCATGTTGCAGATACTCCTCAGTCAGTTTGCAAGTGGGGCAGATGCTACTCTGGCATGAGTGGCCAGTATTGGTCAACAACAGATATGCAAATAGTGCAGCGTGGCGAGACTACTACAGTGAGTGCACGAGTAATGTATAATTGGCCCGACAGAAATGTGACAACAAACTCAAGACAAAAAAATTGCCAGCATGTTGCAATGGAATTGTAGGTTAGCTGTTTAAGAAGTTGATTGCAAGAGGGAAGAAGCTGTTGGAATGTCTGCTAGTTCTAGTTTGCATTGATCGGTAGCGCCTACCTGAGGGAAGGAGCTGGAAGAGCTGCTGACCGGGATGTGGAGGGTCTGAGAGGATTTTGCACGCTCTTGTCTTAGTTCTGGCAGCGTGCAAGTCCTCAAGGGTGAGTAGGGGGGTACCGACAATCCTTTCAGCAGTTTTGCAGTCGGAGTTTGTCCTTTTTGTAGCAGCACCAGACTATGATGGAAGAACACAGGACTGATTCGATGACCGCTGTGTAGAACTGCCTCAACACCTCCGGTGGCATGCTGTGCTTACTCAGAAGCCGCAGGAAGTACATCCACTGCTGGGCCTTTTTGAGGATGGAGTTGATGTTGATCGCCCACTTCAGGTCCTGAGAGACTGTAATTCCCAGGAACTTGAAGGTCTCGACAGTTGACACAAGGCAGCTGGACAGGGTGAGGGGCAGCTGTGGCGAAGGATTCCTCCTGAAGCCCACGATCATCTCTACAGTCTTGAGCGTGTTCAGTTCCAGGTTGTGTCGGCCGCACCACAGCTCCAGCCGCTCCAGCCACTCCACTTCCTGTCGATATGCAGACTTGTCACCGTCCTTGATGAGGCCGATGACAGTGGTGTCATCTGCAAACTTCAGGAGTTTGACAGCCGGGTGCGTTGAGGTGCAGTCGTCATGGTAGTCATTCAGGCTCGGATCAGCGCCCTAAGTCTTATGGGCTGTCCTTCCTGCTTTGGGTGTCCCACATCAGTGATTGGAAGTTGAGGTGACGTGTTCAAGCAAACCGAAATGGGTAGTGAAGTTCTGATATCATCAAGATTGCTGCAGATCTCTTTCACCATCATCAGACAAAGTCTGAAGTCTGATTCCATAATGCGGATGTCACAAGCAACTCACTACACTATTTAGACAACTAATCAAAGATGACACTGTAACTCATGCTGTGACACTCATATATTTAACTCAGGTGCTGTCCATTTCTTCTGATCATCCTTAAAATGGTTCTACATCTTCATTGGAGTCCAGCTGTGTTTGATTATACTGATTGGACTTGATTAGGAAAGCTACACACCTGTCTACATAAGACCTCATAGCTCACAGTGCATGTCAGCGCAAATGAGAATCATGAGGTCAAAGGAACTGCCTGAAGAGCTCAGAGACAGAATTGTGGCAAGGCACAGATCTGGCCAAGGTTACAAAAAAAGATTGTGCTGCACTTAAGGTTCCTAAGAGCACAATGGCCTCCATAATCCTGTAATGGAAGACGTTTGGGACGATCAGAACCCTTCCTAGAGCTGGCCGTCCGGCCAAACTGAGCAATCGGGAGAGAAGAGCCTTGGTGAGAGAGGTAAAGAAGAACCCAAAGATCACTGTGGCTGAGCTCCAGAGATGCAGTTGGGAGATGGGAGAAAGTTCTAGAAAGTCAACCATCACTGCAGCCCTCCACCAGTCGGGGCTTTATGGCAGTGGCCAGACGGAAGCCTGTCCTCAATGCAAGCATGGTGGTGGCAGCATCATGCTGTGGGGGTATTTTACAGCTGCAGGGACAGGCCGACCGGTTGCAATCGAAGAAAAGATGAATGCGGCCAAGTACAGGGATATCCTGGACAAAAACCTTGTCCAGAGTGCTCAGAACCTCAGACTGGCCCGAAGGCTAACATACATACAGTGGCTTCAGAACATCTCTGTGACTGTTTTTGAATGGCCCAGCCAGAGCCCTGACTTAAACCCAATTGAGCATCTCTGGAAAGACCTGAAAATGGCTGCCCAGCAAAGTTCACCATTCAACCTGACAGAACTGGAGAGGATCTGCAAGGAATGGCAGATGATCCCCAAATCCAGGTGTGAAAAATGTTTTGCATCATTCCCAAAAAGACTCATGGCTGTATTAGCTCAAAAGGGTGCTTATACTAAATACTGAGCAAAGGGTCTGAATGATTAAGGCTGTGTGATATTTCAGTTTTTCTTTTTTAATAAATCAATTCCGTTTTTTTTTTCTGTCAGTATGGGGTGCTGTGTGTACATTAATGTGGGAAAAAATTTGACTTTGGGCTAATCACTGATGATGTAGTGGTACACTTGGCTCACTCCGGTGCAGGCAGCGTGGGCTCTGTTCTCACTCAGTGACGGTGTGAATGTAAATGTGAATGTGGACGATTATCTCTCTCTCTGTGCCCTGCGATTGACTGGTGAGCAATCCAGGGTGTGAATTGCCTTTCACCAGAAGCTTGGATGGGCTCCAGTTCCTTATAATGATGAACAGTGGAAGGATGGATTGTGGGCTATTTCTGTTTGCATTCCTATCTCACCCTCTCTCTGTCTCTCACTTTATTAAACAGAGAGAGTGGGCCTAAGTAATGAGGCTTGATATATAACCCTTGAATCCTTGTCTTTGCTCTCCTCTTTGCTTTCTCTCCACCTTCCTCCCACCCAAAAGTCTTCTAGGAAACTACTGCCTTCAATTTTCCTCTCCTTAAAACCACACATTCCTCATAGCAGTAAGTCAGGTCCTCCTTTTCTCCTGTTAGCACTCATGGTGGTGAAACACTTTAGGAGACAGCATTGAAGGGAACTTGTAGATAAAACATTCCCCCCCCCCCCCCCCCACTCTGTGCAATGACAACATCATCGATGTAAATGGTGCTGTCAAGTGAAGATTAGGAAATTAAAACATAATGTGGGATGGCCTTTTGCTCATTTTGCCTTCTCAGAACTATTCAAAAAAAGGTTGACCGCTAACCTCCTGTAATCCGTTTAATATTAGATCAACAACCAAAACTACACCCGAAACTAGGCTTATAGTATGTCTAAATAGTTGCTTTGCTCAAATAATAAAAACAGCACAATAATTTTTCAGGGCAGCATAATGGAAGATCATTTTTCTCATCATCAGGGAAATATTATAAAGCCATCAGACAGAAAGGTCAAATAAACATTTTTTGGGGCAAAATGGCAGGACTGAAATTGAGCTTTCACTTGGAAAACAGAAAGTATGTTAGGTTCTTGTAGTATCTACTTAGATTGAATCAATGTGCATCTTTGTAATGAATTATGAATTAAACAGAAACTTCATGACATTCAGATACAGTTTTCTATTCAAATTCCTGTTAAAGTCACAGCTAGAATAGATTTCTAAATTAGCCTAGACACACAGTGCATATAAAAGGTGGAAATGTTTTTGTGATATAAAATAATGAGACCAAGATAAATAATTTTCAAACTTTTTTCCACCGATAATGTGCCCCAAAACGTGTACAACTCAAATGAATTTAAAAATGCATATTTTAGAGAGAAGAAGTAAGATACTGTGGTTGCACAAGTGTGCGCACTCTCTTATAACTGGGATGTGGTTGTGTTTAAAATGAACCTTTTACATTCAAACTCATGGTACATGGGAGTCAGCACACACCCGCCACCATTTAAAGTGCCTCTGATTAACCCTAAATCTCCCATTTTAGTCATATGTCTGGCCTATGGGGTGCGTTATCTTACAAGAAAAAAAAAAATAACACACACTTGTAATCTGCCAAAAGCTTGTGGGGAAATGTGCTACGGTCAGATGAAACATTTTTGGTATGTTTAGTTCAAACACAACATTGCTCACCACCAAAAGAACACCAGGCCTACAGTGATTAATAGTGGTGGCAGCATCATGCTGAAAGACTGTTTTTCTTCAGCTGTAATCGGGGCCTTAGTCAAGGATTAGGAACAGTTCCAATATTAGTCAGTGTTAGCACAAATCCTTCAGGCTTCTGCGAGAAAGCAAAAAAATGTCAGGAATAGCCTAATAGAACGGCTGAACTTTATTTGTGCTGACTCCGATTTAACATGAGTTTGAATGTGATCGGTTAATTCTGAACAAAGTTACATCCCGAGTTATAACTTGGTGTGTACACTTGTGCACCCACATGATCTCAGTTTTTTATTTTTACTTCCGCTCTCCGATAGATTTTTATTTTTTTATTGCGTTGTAAAAGTTAACGGTCACAGTAATGGTGGAAATTCTTTGAAATGATTTATCTTGGTCTCATTTTTGACATATTCTATGACGAAAACCTTGCAGTAGACTTTTCCAGTTTCAGTGTCAACACACACTGACACATTTAAGCAACCCTTCAATAAATATCATATAGTGTTATGTAGTGAAATATGTGGCACTATCAAAATGTTTTAAAACAGACTTTAAAAAAATCTGATCTTCAATTATTGTGTCGGCCTTTATCAGTCATGCAATCACATCTGTTCACTGAAGTGGGTTGTTTAAAATGGACCCCACACCCTTCACTCTAAAGTAGTAAAACCGTTACATTCCCAAAGAATGAATAATATTACGATAGCGTACTTTACAAAGGTTTTTGCCCACCACATGTTTTAATGAGCTATTTCACAGCAGTCATTTTGAATTAGTCAAACAGTAAAAAAGAGTGACAAATACAACACAGTTCTGTAAAAAAATACATTCAATTTGAGCTGTGATGCATGGGAAAAAGAATAACCTACTAATTTATTTTAGCATCTGGATGAAGCTGAAGCCAGATACAGGAATTTATTTTCAACATTTGAGTCTCTTAAGACACCAACGGAATTGGCCAAACCCCAGAATCATAACGGATGATTATAGCTGAGTAGTACAGCTATTCATCATTCTTTATGGACCAGGAAGAGCGGTGGCAAGGTACAGTGAACCCGTGCATACTTGCGGTTCAAGCATTCAACCATTTGCAGATTTCCTTTTCTCACATTTTTTTCCAAATTTGTTTGACCTTTTTTTTCCGATTCTTTTTTGTCTTTTTTGAGGGGGAGGTCCACTGTATACTGTTTGCTAACTAGAGAACTTAAAACTTAAAACAAGGATGGGTTAACTAAACAATAGACATTATTACGAAGCAAAACCCTAGAAATATATTAAGAAAAATCCCAATAATGGGAAAACAGTACTGTACGGTGAGGTAAGTACAGTATTCCATTGAGGGCCCTATAATGGGTTAATCATACCAGAATATGGAGCAATGCTCTGGCAGAGCGTCCCCGCCACTGCAGTACTGTGACTGGACAAACATCAGACAAAGATGTTTGCAAGTTGACCTTTGAAAGATTAGTTCATGATATTATTCTTTTCTGTGCTGAGTTGTCCTGTGGTGTTCCAGGAAAGAAAAGCTTGTCTGGGAGCTGATGTACTCAAAAGCACAGATGGTCCCCCTCGTCCCCTCTCCATCCCTCCATTTGCAGGCCAAGCTTCCTCTCCTCCAGCTCTTCCTCTCTTTGCATTCACTCCTCCTGTTTAAAATCCTGCTTCCCGTCATCCTTCTCGGTATGCGCTCCAAAAAAGCAGGAGCCCCGGGTGAGGTGGCTGCTTCTTACTCCACGTCAGAGCCATCCCAACTGGGCCACAGCCTAATGAATCATTTCCTCAGTGAGAAAATCACTTTCAGAGTTTGAAGCAATAGAGTTGGTGCACCATGAGGGCAGTGTGCCCTCTCTTCGCTACTTTGTGGTAGAGTCAGTTTGTATGCACATGCAGTTGCACCCAAAGAAATCCACAAGGAGAGGACAAATGTGCACATATTTTTTGTTTTTATTTCATAGACAGCTACTAAGCCCCCTGAAAAGCCACAAACTGAAATAAATGAAATATGTTTTTAATCTGTTTCAACATATGTATATCAGATGTGTCTGTTGTGTGTCAGTGTACTCTGTCCCATTTGCTCGCACAAAAACAAACTCGGCCGTGCAAGGCAAGGCAGATTTATTTGTATAGCACTTTTCATACACAGGGCAATTATTGCTTTGCAAAAAATGGAAAAAAGAAAGCTAAAATCACACAATTACAATTAAAACAATCAATCAAACTAAATAAAGTAAAATAGAAGAGTGCAAGTAGAACACTTTCAGTTGTAATACTCAGCTGAAAAAGAACCATTTTCAGCCTGGACTTAAACATTGTCCAAATAGGCGCCTAGCTCACGTCATCAGGATTACTGATTCAGAATTGAGCTGCATGCAACTGAAACACAGCCTCACTGTGTTAGTTCTGACTCTAGGCACCAGCAGAAGACCTGCATCGGAGGTTCTCGGGATGTGCTTCAACCTGTCAGAAATGTACTTTGGTGCTAGGCCATGGAGAGACTTATACAGTCCACAAGCAAAGCTGATTTCAAGTCTATTCTCTGAGCAACAGGAAGCCAGGAAGCCAGTGCAGAGGTCAGGACCTGAGGTCAGGACTGGTCGTACTTCCTGTCAGGACCCGAGCAGCATCGTTCTGGATGTACTGCAGCTGTCTCAGCTCGTTTAACGAGTCCTGTGAGAACGCCATTTCAGTTGTCTAACCTCCGAGAGATAAATCAGCATTTCTATATTTTTAGTGGCCACGGGTGGCCCAGATCCTGACTGCTTGTAAAATAAAACATACCTTTGTTAATGTAGCACAAAGTGGTAGTCATAATTTATACTTCCTGCACCACGCCAGGTTTTTTCCCCCAAAAATTGTTTTCCTGGCTTTTTTTGTTTTTGTTTTTTTGAGGGGGTGTAGATTTAGGCTTGGATAAAGTGAATTGGCAGACTTTTACCAGTCAATTTTGCTCTTCATCCAGTAATCAGCAACTGTGATATAATGCTGCTAGCTTGAATTATTTTGTTGTCCATAATGGACTCAACATCCATCCATCCATCCATCCATCCATCCATTTTTCCTTACCGCTCATCCTCATGCGGGTCGCGGGCTGCTGGAGCCTATCCCAGCTATTGTCGGGGAGGAGGCGGGGTACACCCTGAACCGGAGTGCCCGGAAAAAACCCACGCAGGCACGGGGAGAACATGCAAACTCCACACAGGCGGGGCCGGGATCTGAACCCCGGTCCCCAGAACTGTGAAGCAGATATGTTAACCAGTCTTTCACCGTTCCGCTGGACTCAACATGTAAAGCAAGAATCTTTTTTAGGAAAAATAATTTTGAACATGCGTGTACCCCGCCTCTCGCCCGAAGATAGTCGGGATAGGATCCAGAACGCCCGCGACCCACGTGAGGAAAAGCGGCCCAGAAAATGGATGGTTGGATGGAATTTTGAACATAAATTAAATGATCTGGGTAATTGTGAGAACTTTTGAAATTGCATCAAATATATTCCAAAAAGACACATTTTGAAATTAAGATGAGTAATTTAATTGATTGTCAACTCGGTGACAGTTTAGTGGTACTTAAACCATAAATATTGTTTATGATATCAAATTCAAGTTTGAAAGGATACCTTTTGTTTAATCATGCAATTGCTGCGCCACTAAAAATATAGAAACTCTCAAGTACCGTACACGAATAAGTCCCTCCAAGTCTGGTTTTCATGGTAAAATTTTGATTCTGGCAGTGTTGCTGAGGAGGTAAAAGGCTGATGCTGATGTTATCGATTCAATGTTCTGCAGCTGTTAAAGCCGTGCCGTGCACATCCTTGTCAACGCACACTGCCACTCACCATATACGTGTCGTATGGAGGCGTTTATGCAATCAGTCGCACGGCCTTGTTTGCACCTCCAAACATCCATGCTCGGCCTGCTCTCTGTCACGTACCATCCCTTTGGCTTTGCGGACCTCCCTGCTGCACAAGCTGTGTGACTTGGCAGTACTTTCCATTGCACTGAAAACACAGCACACAGTTGTGTGTGCGTGTGCATAAGAGAAGAAGGCAAAGGCTGCAGTAGAGATGCAGAAAGCACTCTGCACTATATAAAATACGTGTAGCATGTTTGTGTTTATGTTAAGCACCATTAAACAGGCGGCTCCATGTTGCCGTGCAACCAGACACTGTTCCCGTAGAGTAACCACAGCCACAATTCCCAGCATCCCACCTGGCTTCTTTGTTTCGTCTTTTTCCATATGCAAATGAGCCCCCTCCACCATCCATCCACTGTATTTGAACTCTTACCTTTCCCTTTGCCCCCCTTTGGTTGTTTGACTTGGCTGTTCGCCCGGGTTAGGACACACATTTTGTCCCCCGGTTGCGCTCATTTGGGAGGATTATTTTTCTTTCATGCGTGCTCTACCTTCCTGTGTAGTTCCTCTATTTCCCCCCCAACCCCACAAACTCTTTGTGCCACCCATCTCAATAGACTGCCAGGTGAGCGAATGAGCCGGATTAAGAACACAGAAAACGTTATCTGTTTCCTCTTAGTACTTACCTGAGAGAAATGTTACATTCCGCAACCGTTTCAGCATCAGTACGACTTTGATAAAGCCATTCATTGAGGCTGGCACGTATAGTGATATGTAAGGAACTTGGCAAATCAAGTGAAAAAGATAGCACAGGCGATGTAGCCCTTGAAAGCTATGTTTATTTTCATCCACTTTATTTACTCTTTATCTTATTTAGCCATTCAAGTCACTCGGGGCAACTCGAGACCCAAAGTAGCAATGTGGTTACATATTAAATCTTGTATTGCCATAACATTGAGCTCAATTAAGAGGAGCATGCACTTCAACAAACATGAGTCGAAATTCAATTTGCCATTCTAATATGTGTGTTTGATGATAAATAAAATACCTTTTAACCCTTTCACTCTGACCATTGGCAACCCAATAAAAACCGACTCAGTAAACAGCCATTGAAGTCTGGCCTAAAGAAATGCATCTTTCCCTTCTGTCCCTTATCGTTACAGTGCAATTTCCCTCAACCTGCTCTGACATTTGATGTCCAACAAGTAGAATGGTAAATGGATTGAAATTTACTTTGTTTCTGCAATTCTGTCATTACCATGCATTCACTTGTTGTTGTTTTTTTTTGTAAACCTCAGCTATGCGAAGGTCAGAAGATTTATGTACATTCAGCCGTCGCAGCATTACATAAACGTTTCCACTATGACACGCCACCGTCAAAAATTCAGCCACTGAGTGCAACCACTTTTCAATACTTTAACACTATGGCTTTATCCTACAGTGCCACCAATGCAGCGAGTCGTTTTAATGGGTTTATAAAGCAGACACATTCTGCTGGCTTCAATGTTCAAGCATTTCATGCAATAATCACTTGCAAATGTGTGACTATTGGAATGTAACACAGACCTGATGAAAGCTCATTTCCCTTTTCACATACACAATTACACATATTGGTTAGCTCCATAAATCAATGCTTAGAGACTTAACTGAAAGTGATGATGATGTGTTATGACATATAAAACACTATCAATTGATTGAGTTTGACTGCTCAGAGGCAAGATGATTGGTTGTAATTTATTGTATATTATCATCTTATTTTGGTTTTGGAGTTGTTGTTGGCTTGGCAGCGAGACTCATGATGCGGACAGTGAGTGTGAAGAAAAAGTGGTGTTGGAGACAAACAATGGAAGCTGAGGGGACTGTTGAGTCATTGTAGCTGTGTTTCTGTCCAACTGATTTTGTGCAAATCTGCAAACAGTGAAAGCAACACTTTAAAATATAGCAATTCATATACAGTACAATATATATCTGAACGTTTTGGTACAAAAAAAAAAATAATACCAATATTAACTGATATATCTCAATAATCCTTTGATTTAAGAGTCCATCCTTTAAGGCATCTTACTATAAAATGATAGTGTTTAATTTTGCATTAATAAATGTTTTATGTAGACATGAACCTTGCATTTAAAGTAGTGGAAGAAATAGGACTTGAAGACTCTTAACCAGTACTTTAAAATAAGAAAACACAATTGTTATCTTTTAAACAATTCTAACATTGTTCAACCCTTGGAGCCCTGATTTTCTTCTTTTGAAAGTAAAACAAATGCCCTAATATTATGGAACTGGATGTGGCTGGACTGCGGCCTTTAGTATGTTTTTTTCCTGTGAAATCACGTTCTTCATCTTCACAATCAGACCTCACCTGTTACACCAGCATCGCTACTTAGTTTATATGATTAGTCCTAAATCAGTGATGGACTGCATGCTGAAACCTTTTCGTGCGGTGTTTTATGAATTTGAGGAGAAGGTGTGACGGCCGTGTAGGGACAAACCAAATGACTGCTATGGGATCTCAGCGCTAGAATTTCATTGTTTTCACTGTTTCCCCCCCCCTTGCAGGTTGTGTCGAAAGTGTTGTTTTCTCAGCTGCTCTCTTCGGGAGGACACAAGCGAGCTCATAAATGTTTATATGTCCACAGTGAAACTGCAGCAAAGATGTGTTCATCAGGGGTCAACATAGGGATGATTCCTCTTATCAATACGCTGATGCCAAATATCATTATTCATTTGCAGCTGTATAGTCATAAAAAGAGCTGCACTGCATCACAATGAGAGGTGGTTCTTATATTAACTTATTTAGCTAAAGGGGAGAAGAGTATTAGAAACTACTAAGTCAGAGTCTTCCCTGCCTCTCGCCCAAAGTCAGCTGGGATAGGCTCAAGTTCAACCTTGACCCTAATGAGGATAAGCGGTACAGAAAATAGATGGACGGACGGAAGTTTGCAGCACATTTAGTTTTCCTTTTCCCAATTGAGCCATAACAAAATTTCCTCCATTTTTTCCCCCTTCCTCTTCAATCCTTTTTTCCTTCCTCTTCAATCCTTGGAATGATCACATGTCCCAAGAATAACAAATATTGTCCAAATTAAGTACTCTTGTCATTATTTTGAAAAGTGGCTGCCTAGGGATGAAGAGTTTGGAAGAGAGTCGTGATTGGATTCAGGTTAAAGTTAGGATAAAGCTTACTGTGGAGCATGTTGTTGTTGCTGTTACTATTAAAGCCACGGACCATACAGCCTGAATAGGTCCATTACCTGTTCCTACCACTGTGATTTTGTGTGTCTTAGCGCCTGATATGTTTGTACACACCAATATTTGTGTATTCTTATCTCACATCTGTGCTGAGTCTCATTTTAAAAGTGCTGTCTTGGACACATTCTGTCACACAAACAACAATGCAGGCAACTAGCGCTCCAGTGTGTACATAATAACGTGTTTCTGAGAACACATAAGCTGGTGGGCCCCATTCTACATAAATTCTTCTGGGCCAAGTCCAGTATCCAAAAGGGGAAATGGGGGCAAATTGGATTGGACTATTGTTGGCTGCGGCTAGCTCCTGGCAGCTTTTTGACCATTGTGATGCTGAAAGACCTGATGGAGAGAAGGTAGGCGAGAGTGAAAGAAAATGCAGAATGTCTTATTTTTGCTGGCAGAGGCGAGGACGGCTACCTTGGAGGCAGTTCTCAGTAGAGGCCCATACGTCTCCGTTCCTGGCATACAACACGGCAGGGGGGTGGGAGTGTGCGTGGGAGGAGTAGAGGGAAGAGAGGAGGGAGAGTTGCGGTGGTATGCCGCGACGCTTGTGCTACTGGAGAGTCAGCCAAAGTCCAGCACTGGCTTCATGGGTTCTCCTGTGCAATGTGATGCTGGTTTGGAGAATTGGAGCAGACACCCCCTGACTCTTGTCTTTAGGGTGTGCTCTGGATGGTGCTGTTTTTTGTGGGGTGAGAAGGAAGTTTGGGGATGTTTCACCACAGGCACTGACTGACAAAACCAAAGATGCAACAATTCGCCACTGCCGTCCTTCGTTTTGCGTTCCCTCTCCCCTTGAGTGACTTGCTGTAAAGATTATTCCACCGCTTAGTGAGTGTGAGTGATGTGTCTGAACATGACTGAACTAGACAATTGCGAAACAAAATAGTTGACGAATCACACCCGCACTCCAAGCATGGACCCTCGCACACGCAACTTCTACATGATAATTGTGTAATATCCCCCCGTGCGATAGATAGTAACCCACTAAGTACTGTAATACACGATTATTACAACCCCCAAAGTTTTCCCCCATCTATTTATTGCTGAAATGTTTTGGAAAAGCATTGTAACAAAATGCAGTTTGCATGTGGATGAAAGGCTAAAACATGGAAAAATAAACGTAGAAATTCCCATCCTTGAGTGGTGTTGGCCATAGTTAATTAATGTAAATTTAAATATATATGTATAGGCATGTGTTCCATTGTCAACATGAGCAACACAGGCACCCGTTCAGTATTAAAGACTTGGGTATAGGTGTTGTTGTTGCAGTAATCAAGTCTAACCCTTTATTTCCAAATATGGCAAGTGACGGAGAGGGCTGCGTGCTGTACAACATGCACCTGAATGTCTCTGCGGTGTTCCTGTCTGCGGGTCTGGCACAGGCCCAGCTACATTACATAATGCTATGAAGTCACACGCCACAGGTTGAATCCTATAATGTGCATTTGTTGTTGTCATCCAGCACGCTGTTCTTAATTTAACAGCTCAATGCAAAATCTAAGTGGTTGGTGCTGATAATCTGGTTGTAATAAATAACTGCCACAGAAATGCTATTTTTACATATGACATTGGCAATCCATGGCTTTGACATGTCATATTTTTCCTTTGGCTTACTTTGGTGAACACAATAAGGCCACATAAGTAGTCAAAGCATGATCAGCTTTGGTGTCGCCTCAGTTTTTCCCTCGGAGGATTAGAGCTGGGTTCCTCACACTGGAGGCGAGGAGAGGCAAGCCAAAGCCTCTAATGCTGCCAGGCGGAGTAAGCGGTGTCTCCGAAACCTTGCAACCATCATCCCTATAAGCACACTTCATCCTCGCTATGTTATCCTTTATGACCCACACCTCCGCTCCAGCTCAAGTGGTCTTCTGAGACACATTCTATGCATCCTGAAAGCCTCTTACGTGGAGTCCTGCAAAAGGATCCTCCAAGTTGGCCAGTAATTGAGTCATGGCACAAACGCAGACGTATTTCAGTTGATCCAGTATGTATGTTTTTGTTGGATAATATACCTATAATATTACCTATCATGATGCCAGAGGAGGCAGAAGAACTCACAGTCTAAACTTATAGGTACAGTAATTTCTGTCAATTATATACAATGCCCATTTTGATAACTTGGCAGGAGGAAAAAAAAAAAACTTACACAAAACACAAAATAGTTTCTCTCTTTTTAGCCTACATTGTACTGAATCAAAAAAATCACATTACATCTCGCATGTTGTAGAGCGCGCTAGCATTGGCTTAACTTTTATGCTATCAAAGCAAAGTGTTCCCATATTCTTGCTAAATCAGTGAACTGAGGAACAAAGAACACTAAATTAGCCAATGATAACAACGGAAAAAATTCATCTTGCTTATAAGTGTTTTTCAAGATTAGATTGAGAATTTTTGAAATGCAGAAGCTGGTGTGTTTCAGGCTGGCACGAGTAAATGTATTCGCCACAAATCATTCTTGTAGCATTCCGCCTTCCAAGACCCCAAGATTGCAATCAATCAGGATCTCAACCGCAGTTGACTCGACCTCTCTCGACTTGTCTTTTTACGTCGTGTCGTGGGGGTTGAAAAAATAAAGAGCCCATTTTGACAAAGTAAGGAGGGGGTAAAACTAAAAACTCGTCAGAAAAATAATCACTCAAGTGAAGTACACATAGCTAAAAAAATCTACCAAGTACTTTACCAATGCATATGCTGCAGCGCTGTAACAATAAGAAACACTTCATCTTGTGGGGTTAGAATTGTGTTGCAGGTCAAATTGGAACATCCCACAGGTGAACTGGCTAATTGGGAACAGGTGGGTGCCATGATTGGGTAAAAAAGGAGCTTCCCTGAATTGCTCAGTCATTCACAAGCAAAGATGGGGCAAGGTTCACCTCTTTGTGAACGAGTACATGAGAAAATAGTCGAACAGTTTAAGGACAATGTTCCTCAACGTACAATTGGAAGGAATTTAGGGATTTCATCACCTACGGTCCATAATATCATCAAAAGGTTCAGAGAATCTGGAGAAATCACAGCATGTAAGTGGCAAGACCGAAAACCAACATTGAATGGCCATGACCTTCGATCCCTCAGGCGGCACTGCATCAAAAACCGACATCAATGTGTAAAGGATATGACCACATGGCTCAGGAACACTTCAGAAAACCAATGTCAGTAAATACAGTTCGGCGCTACATCCGCTAAGTGCAACATGAATCTCTACTATGCAGAGCAAAAGCCATTTATCAACAACAACCAGAAACACCCCCAGCTTCTCTGGGCCCGCGCTCATCTAAGATGGACTGATGAAAAGTGGAAAAGTGTGGCATGGGTAACTTACACATCTGTGAAGGCACCATTAATACTGAAAGGTACATACAGGTTTTGGAGAAACATATGCTGCCATCCAAGCAACGTTTTTTTCATGGACGCCCTTCTTATTTCAGCAAGATAATGCCAAACCACATTCTGCACGTGTTTCAACAGCGTGGCTTCGTAGTAAAAGAGTGCTGGTACTAGACTGGCCTGCCTGCAGTCCAGACCTATCTACCATTGAAAATGTGTGGCGCATTATGAAGCGTAAAATACAACAACGGAGACCCCGGACTGAACAGCTGAAGCTGTACATCAAGCAAGAATGGGGAAAAAATCCACCTACAAAGTTTCAACAATTAGTGTCCTCAGTTCCCAAACGTTTATTGAATGTTGTTAAAAGAAAAGGTGATGTAACACAGTGGTAAACATGACCTTGTCCCAGCTTTTTTGGAACGTGTTGCAGCCATAAAATTCTAAGTTCATGATTATTTGCTAAAAACAATAAAGTTTATCAGTTTGAACATTAAATATCTTGTCTTTGTAGTGTATTCAATTAAATATAGGTTGAACATGATTTGCAAATCATTGTATTCTGTTTTTATGTTTAACACAATGTCCCAACTTCATTGGAATTGGGGTTGTACATTATGTCCCAGCATGACTATCCTGTATGTTCAGCGGACAGTGCATGTTTCAGGTGCATCTCTAGGGAGAAAGAAAGGCGTGGCCTGCACCAAAACAGGAGACATCGTCTGCTAGTATCCGCAGCAAAATAACGTGCACTTTTGACAAAACACAAGGCCATTAAAAGCAATAGGAGCTGTTTGTTTGTAGTTCTTGTTGTTACTGCAACCAAGACAACCAAGCCATAATATTTCCCTAACCCAAAGTGTTTTGAGGCATAATCCCAAACAGGAAAAGCTACTGAGGACTTTGCCAGGGAATTTGTGGAAATAATATACAATTGACCAATTACGTTGTGTAGGTATGTACACTATGAGTGGCACACTGTGAACATATTGAAAAAAGTATGAATACATTTTTTTTCTATGTTCTTTTTTTCTTCATCCATAAAAATAGGCACAGTGAAGTGAAGTGAAAGAGAAGTGTAATTGTCATTCAGTTTTCATTCTGAAATCAAATCCCACTCACACTGTCAACAACATGCTTGCATGTTCAGAGTCTTAACAGAGCGACATATTTTCAGCAGAATGGTCAGCCGTTATTCCCTCAGCGAATGGCGGGAATTCTGTCATGCAATCAGAGGCCACTACAAAAGGAGAATGCAAAAACAACTAAAAATTAAACCCCACAGACGCGAATAGCTTATTGCTAAATTGTTTTGGTCTGGCTCAAAGCATTGCAGCGAGGAGAGCTTGGAGCAGAGTAGCGTGAAAGTGACAGACAGCAGACCGCTTATGCTGCAGTAGCAGCAATGAATTATTGGTGCCTTGTCTGATAAGTGGCTATATGCAGTACTTACGTGAGGACACCATGAAACTTAAGTATGTTATGATAGATGCTTATGCTCCTCCATTGCTGTCCATCACCATGGCTTTGACATGTCATACTGTGAACTTGATTTCACCCCCCCCCCCCCCCCCCCCCTCACACACAAATGCCATGTAAAATGGTTTTCTATTGGCATCATGACATGTAAATCTCTGGTGTTTGTATGGGGAATTTGTCCCCATGTGAGGACATTATAAGAGATATTCAAGAACTTGGCTAGTAAACGTAGAAGTGAGAAGTTATCGATATCAAGGTAGTATGAAATCTTTCTTTTTCGAAGATCTCTCTCTTAGGGGAGGAGCAAAGGTTAGCCCGTTGTTAGTCGAAAGTGAATAGGTCTCGTTATTCCTTGACAATCAACGTTATCAAGTTCTGATATTCTCTACTTTTTTTCACTTCAAATGATTTGACATTGCATCAAAATAGAGTAAGTTAATAGACAAGATATGTCATATTCAAACAGATGAAAGTTATTGATTTTATTTTATTTTTTTCAAATATTCTCATTTGAATTTGATGCCTGCAAGACGTTTGAAAAAAGCTGGGACAGGGTCAACAAAAGACTGGGAATTTTGAGGAATGCTACAAACAAAACAAAACAAAAACCTGTTTGGAATATTCCACAGGTGAACAGGTTAATTGGAAACAGGTGAGTGTCATGATTGTGTATAAAAGGAGCATCCCCAAAAGGCTCAATTGTTCACAAGCAAGAATGAGGCGAGGGTCACCACTTTGTGAACAACAGCGGTGAGCAAATAGTTCAACAGTTACAGAACAACATTTAAATGACTTCTGTATCTTCATGTTATTCACAGAGAGTCAAATCATTATTAACATACAGACTAAAACAGTTACTCTGATGGCTGTTAATAATTTGCAGAACTTTAAATTATCCTTAATATGGCAAGAAGCTATCACTCTGTTTAGTATTTCCTATTGTTATTGTGATAAACTGGAGAGCTATAAACCCCCAAAATTCCAAAATGTATTTCAAAATACCTCCGACCCCTACTTTGTCACTTGAATAGAATCCACAGTGGGATCCAAAGGAGTGGTGCTGGCGATTCATCATCGTCTGGGTCGACTCCTTCTGTCTCCAACACTGCACAAGATTGACGGCCTGAAAAGTTGCTGGACCACCAAGCACTCATGCTTGAAGCTCCATGAAGATTTATCAGGAGATAAGTGAGAACATCAATTTCTGGGACGGGGTGTGTATTTTTATTGCTTTTCTACAGTAGATTTGGAATGTAAAGAAAGAAATTGTGTTCACCTGACGGAGCTTGTAACAAACAGGAGAGTTTGAAGGGTTTAAATTCCAGCAACTGATTGTTCAGCAGACTTTTGTGTTAAAAGGGAAAGTTTGCAGTTTTTAAACTGCTAGCAAGATTTGAATGTAGCCTCACCTCACTCACCCCCTCACGTCTCTGCCCCCCAAAATGCCCCCCAGCTCACTAACATTACCATGCATGGCATCCCAAGGCTGCTACATTGCTAGCACGGCTTATTCATGATGGAGTATTGCGAAACATGAAATGTTACTGGTTTATGTTGTCTTTTTTGGAATGTGCAATGAATTAAAAATATAAAGACAGTTGATGAACTCACCTGATGATGTGGTGGAGAAAGTGACGTTGGCGGTGGGTGTTCCAAGCCCAGCGATGCAGCCGTCTGCATAAGACACCACCGTTGCATATATTTACCCTTGATTTGTCTCGAGAGCT
This sequence comes from Phyllopteryx taeniolatus, assembly GCF_024500385.1. Classification (NCBI taxonomy): domain Eukaryota; kingdom Metazoa; phylum Chordata; class Actinopteri; order Syngnathiformes; family Syngnathidae; genus Phyllopteryx; species Phyllopteryx taeniolatus. The sequence continues at coordinate 16,138,842 of NC_084514.1, forward strand.
GAACTTTTGTTACTAACTGGAGTTAAATAATTCGGTCGAGAAACTATAATAGTCTCCTTTTGCGAGAGGCTTTGTATGGCAGATTAAGTGTGCGGTGTGCATACACGAGAACTGATCGACACACTCTGGCTCACGCCTTATGCCACGTCGGTCTGATTGAGATGGAGCGAGTATGATTTTAAGACCCAAATGCAGCATACCGGGAAAGTTGGAAAGGACTTCAACAATCAGTATGAGATCAACTGTAACAGGTCAAATCAAAGACAGCATACAGTTCATTTAAGGGCAGTCAATTTCACACTTCACAGTTAAGAGGTTAAGCCTCTGAAGATCTGTCAAAGTGAAGCAAGGCTTTATAATCCACATATTGTAGGTCAGGAAATGCTCAGATTTTCATCTTGTCTTAATCCATGATTCACAGAGGAGAACGATGAACTCACAGTCCTAACAGAATTCCCAACAGCCACGGGCACAGGAACAGGCAAATGTCAAAATGCAGAACTCTCACTGGGTCATGTTGTAGTGTCCTGCTGGTATCTCCGTCAAACACTCTAACATCGATTGCATCATCAACATGGCCTTAAATAGTAGACTTTACACCGATCTGATCGGTATCGGCCGATAATTAGCATTTTATGATGATCGGCTTTGTCATAATTCGCCGATCCGATCAATGACATCATTGATCGGCTCCGCAAAAGACATTTACTCCACGTCGTCGTCGTCTACAGTATATTAGAATCCAAAAGCTAGTTTATTTTTAGCCTTGTCGCGTGTGTTTTGACGTAGTACTGTAAATATTTGACCTCCAATACATTTATTTAAAAAAATAATAATAACATGTCGGCGGTGTGGTTACACGTAATGCCCGGATCAGACTACAAGACAAATTTGGTCTTTCATGATTGTACCATGTCAGAGTATTGCAATAAAATCTTGTGTATGTTTAAGTAGTTTTTTTGTGTTTTTGGGTATGGAAACACAGCAAAGTTGCCATTAATCTGCGCTACAAAGTAATTTGACATAGCGATGCTTAGTGATGTAATGATGTACAGCATACACTGACCAACCACATAATTAGGTACACTTGCTGAAATTCCGATACCATCACATCCTGTTTTTTACGATCACTGGGCTTCATCTTGTCAACTCAAACGCGACCGGGTACACTCGTTACCATGGCGGCGACAACAATAATGGATCGCACCGAGTGTGTGTAAGAACAAAATGGGGGGAAAACCTGTATTGGTGGTCACCGGTGCTCGGGAGAGGACTTTCATTCAAGGATTGCTTGAGCTATGTTCCCGTACTTTTAATACGATACCGCTTGCAAGCAGGTAACAAAACGTTATGTCGCCTAGCAAGCTCGTGCTAGCACTAACGGTTGTAAGCGAACATGCAGGCGTTCTGTCGAATCATGCTCTAAAGTTTTGGTTTGTGTGAAGTAATTTAATTACCATCAAGCAATTTAATTACAGTAAGTTAGCAGCCATTATTTCTGTCATGTTGTAATGTTGGTTTGACATTGCTTGATCAGAATACATGACCTCACTAGAGCAGTGATTTCCAACATTTATGGAGCCAAGGCACATATTTTACAATTGAAAAATCTCACGGCACACCAACAAACAAAGATGTCGCAAAAAGTGGATACATTAATTACTGTACTTCCTGCCATCTAATAGAAGACCATTAATTTTTTTCTGTCTGTCACTATGCCTCACTGGCATAAATAGATGAACAAAGATACATTATTTATTGCAAATATATTTTTTGGAGGAATTAAGTACACAAGTATATACAGTAAATGAACAAGTCCTTTAAATAGACACGTTGCTTCATCTCGTGAAAAGATCGGTGATCGGTTATCGGTTTTTTAAACTTGCTGATCGGTCCCAAAAATCCTGATCGTGTAAACCCTATTAAATAGGGAGGTGTGACTGACTCTGGCTAGTAGCATGCGATTGACTGACAGATTGGCTGGCTAGTAGAATGTGATTGGCTGTGAAGAAGAACTTTGATTAGCTGACATGTGACAGAAGAAATGCCACACTGTGACACTGATGGGCTATTCTTGTCGCAGCATAACAAGTTTTAAAATAATAATTATAATAAAACCAAAGGGGTGGCACGATGCATGACTGGTTAGCACATCCGCCTCACAGTTCTGAGCACCGGGGTTCAAAACCCGAGTGTGAATGGTTGTTTGTTTATGTGCCCTGCGATTGGCTGGGAACTAGTTCAGGGTGTACGCCGCCTCTCGCCCGAAGTTAGCTTGGATAGGCTCCAGCACGCCCGCGACCCGAGTGAGGATAAGCGGAACGGAAGATAAATGAATGGATAAAACCAAAGGGATTTGATGGGGCAAAAGAAGGATGATTTTTCAAAAGGTCATTTTAATAATACTCTACGGTCAGGCAGACAGTTTTTACACTGCAAACTTCACCTTTAAGGGCCACATCAGATTTTTGGCTGTTGTTTGGCTTTCCACTTACGTATTGTGGCCCCAACCTTGCTCACTGGAACATTCAGAAGCTAAGATGTGCACCTGTAACCAATGTCATCGTTATGTTTTGCAACAATTACTTTACGATGGTCTTGAGACAGCTCTTTGCTCTTACCCATCATAAGATGTGTCTTGACTCACACCTTCACACCAATGAGACCTTTTTGTAGGCCATCAATTAAGACTGAACCAGCTGATATTCAGGTGCAATGACAAGAGGCTGGATTGCTGTTTGATTATTGATAGATTTTAGGTGTTGTCTTGGCTTTCCACCTCCCTTTCTTCATGTGTTCAGTACTGTTTCCTTGTCATTTCACATTTTTACACACAACTTAATTTCTGATCTTATTTGTTCTACTTTCTTTGTATGTGTGGATTACTTGGGTTGTTCCCAACATCTGGTGAAATTTACAGGTCAATAGCACCTTTGGGAGTATATTTAGTGTGAAAAATGGTAACGTGTTAAATACTTTCAGCCGCTGTACCAGAAACTGCCACTGCACAATTTCATAGGTATTGTTTTAAACAACGTGTATTATTGTTTTTGTGGAACTACGCTGCATCTTACTGAGAAATGTTTGTAATTTTAGTTTAGTCACAAGAGAAATACTAAAGAGAAAAAAAAACATGAGTATGATGCAGTGCAAAACTAGCATCGAATTGAGCATCAGCTTTGAAAAGGCATTATTTTTTAGCTCTTGTATTGAGCTAAACAGCAAGCGTACCTAATTATGTGGTTAGTCAGTGAATGCTGTACATCATTACATCACTAAGCATCGCTATGTCAAATGACTTTGTAGAGCAGATTAATGGCAACGTTGCTGTGTTTCCATACCAAAAAACACAAACTACTTAAACATACACAAACAGAGTTCGCATTTGGCCACACTGACGAACATGGACCACTTCCTTGCACGCCTCTTGCAAATAATAGTTTGGCTAGTATGGAAAGAACTATGACAGACTGAACCACACAATGTGTGATTTTATGAGAAAAGGTCCTCCGATGCTCAGCGTTACACCCTAAGAGCTGGGCGACTGTTTACTGAAACGGGTCACTTCACTTTCCACGATTTACGATTGGTTGTCTTTCAAAACAGGAACAATTTGACGGCTTATTGCTTATTTGACCTGTACCAGAATGCAGATTAAATTAGACATTGGTGGTGCATGTTATTATGATGTCAACTGGAACAATATGAAAGGTTTTTACTGAGTGTTTATGTCTATGACATAATCCCACAGAGGGAAACAGAGGAAATGTTTTTTGGAAAGTAACCAATGGAACATCAAATAAAAACAATGGAATATATTATGATCAGAATGCAAATTACGATTTGTCTGGGGAACAATTTTTTTTCAAAACTTTCCAGAGTACTCGTGTGGAAGAGAGCAGGATTATACAGTAGCCAGTGTTTCATTGCATGATCTTTTTTTTTAATTATTAGACTTCTCGTTTTTGTTATTATAAAGAAAAGGGTGTTTTTGTCACAGTCTATAACCGTAAACCCAAAAGCAGCCGGAGGCGGCGGAAGTAGATAAGTAGTAGTACTTTTTAAAGGGATAGCTCGGAGGCAGGATATTCGAAGACTGAGGGTGGTTGGCCGGAGCAGGGAACATGCAGGAAGCGGGAGCTTCGGGCAAGAGAAGGAGCTCGGCGAGTGTGGCTGGAACAGACTGTGAGACAGGTGATACGGAAGGAGCACTGGAGGCGGAGAACAACACAATGGGGGTAAGCACAATCACTGGGAGTCGAGTAACTTACGAGAGTTGGCCGATGTACCACGGGTGTATGTCAATACTGTGGCGTATTTTTTGTGATCGGAAAGGGACCAATAAAGCGTGGCATGAGCTTGCGTGATTCGGTCTGGACGGGAAGGTTGCGGGAGGATAGCCAAACCGACCCACCTTGTAAACAGGCGTAGGAGAGCGATGCAAGTCCGCCAACCGCTTGTTCCTTTCGGCTGTCTGACCCAAGGCAGCCCTGACGCCCTTCCAAATGAATTGTACCCATGTACCTCACTGAAGGAACCGCCACAGTGTGCTCTTGTTCCTTAAACAGGGGTGGTTGGAAACCACAAAAAGCAATGAATGGAAACATACCTGTGGCGGAGCTGGTGAGGGAATTATGAGGATATTCCACCCATGGGAAAAAGGTGCTCCAGGAGGAAGGGTTGCATGCAGCCACGCAACGTAGGGCGGACTCCAGATTCTGATTCGCCCGCTCCGTCTGGCTATTGCGCCCACCGCCTTACAGACTTCTTTCCAAACCTGAGAGGAGAACTGAGACCTCGGTCCGAGATGATGTCAATGGGAATGCCATGGCGCTTAAACACATTCTGGACTAGGAGGTTAGTGTTCTCAAAGGCAGAGGGCAACTTGGGAAGGGGTATGTAATGGACACACTTGGAGAAATGATCAATAATGGTAAGAATGATGGTGTTACCTTCAGAGGGTGGTAGGCTGGTAACGAAGTCCAAGGCGATGTGGGACCAAGGGCGGCTCGGGATGGGTAAGGGGCGCAGCAGACCAGCTGGGGACATATGTGAATTTTTTCCTCGGGCACAGACGGAGCAGGCAAGAACGAATTCCCGGGTGTCTTTAACCACGTTGGGCCACCAGAAGTGTTGTTGAATAAACTGGATGGTGCGGGTGATTCCGGGGTGACTGGTAAGATTGGAATTGTGGGCCCACTGAAGGACGTCAGATCGGGCTGGGCTCGAACAGCCGGTTAGGACCAAGACTGGACGTCTTGGGATCCGGTTGCGTCTTCTGAGCCTCCTTAACCACCTGTTCAATCTTCCACGTGGCCGCCCAACAAAGCAGGAGGAATGCAGGATGGGCTCTGGTTCACTTGGGCTGGAAGGGGGGAAAATGGAGGCAAAAGAGGGCATCAGACTTGCCGTTACGGGAACCAGGGCAGAAGGAGAGGCTGACGTTAAACCGGCTGAGGAATAATGCCCAACGAGCTTGACAGGGGTTCAACCGCTTAGCGGAACGGAGGTAAGCAAGATTCTTATGGTCGGTCCAGATGATGAATGGAGCAACGGTCCCTTGCAGTCAATGCCTCCATTATTCTAGAGCCCAGATGATAGCTAGCAGCTCCCGATTTACTAAAAACTAAAAAACTAATGAACAAGTTAACTGGAAATGACTACATGAACCTAGATCCCCCGAGTATGGTTGGGAAGTGGGACGTGAGGCTCTTTGAATGGGAGGAGTGGTTGATCGGAGGCTGCGGGCTCGGGAGGTTTGCTGGAGTGCACCTGGGAGGATATGAGGGAAACGTGTTGAGCGAGGTTGTTGAGGAAGTCCCTAATCTCGCGGTGAGCTTTGTCCTGTCTGCCAATGTGGGCGCCTTGGAGGGTGAGCGTATTCCTCAATGCTTCCGGGTTTGCTGAGTCCATTTTCGGGCCAGAGTATTCTGTCACGGTCTATAACCGTAAGATATAGGACTGGATCTAAAAGCAGCCAGAGGCGGAGGAAGTAGAGAGAAATGGTTTATTAAGGGATATCTCGGAGGCAGGATATTCGAAGAGTGAGGGTGGTTGGCCGGAGCAGGGAACATACAGGAAGCGGGAGCTTCGGGCAAGAGAAGCAGCTCGACGGTGTGGCTGGAACGGACGGCGAGGCAGGTTACACGGAAGGAGCACTGAAGACTGAGAAGAACACAATGGGGTAAGCACAATCGCAGGGAGTCGAGTAACTTGGGAGAGTAGTCATGAGAGTAGGCCTGTGTATCACGGATGAACGTCAATACTCTGGCGTTGAATTCCTGGATCTGGCGGGCTTAAATTCATGCAGTGATGATGGCTGATAGGGAACAGGCGCACAGGTGAGTGGGTGGTGATGACTGGGGAGAGAGAGAGAGAGGGAGGGGAAGGCGAGGCACAAAGAGCCACCCAAGTTCCAAAAAAGAAACAGCAGGTGACAGAATATTGTAAAGTTAGGTATTCTTTAACAATATGTGTATTGTGGTTGAAGAACAATACTCTAGCATACTCATAGGTTTATTTATTACTCAACAGGGGCAAAATATTACAGTCACGCTTAATCAAACGTATTCCCATTATGCAGTGCACAGGTACACAGCCAATAAAAATGCAGGTAGTATCATACCAGAAATGCAAACGTGGTAATATATACAGGTATATTGTAAGGGTCATTGGTCATTACTGTGGCAGCGGTTGGTTAGGTGGTACTAAGCATGCAGTATGTACAGTTTCTTATATAGTGTATGTGTAAAAGTCAATCCAGGTAGATGAGTCAGTACAATTATATAAGCAAAACAAAGTATGACTTTGCCAATATGTACAAAATAAAATACTAAGGAACAGTACCACAATAGGATCACTTACAGTATCTGTACAGTATGTATGATGCTTGTCACTGTGACTTTACATGTACTTATATGCACTTTTTAAAAATCACGACACTACTAATTCTTGTTATTCTAAGGATAACGTTTACCTCTTCGTCTTCTTTTTTTTTTTTTAACAAAAGAGTGACTCATTCTGTTTTGATGTTTATGCTTTGGCTCGGAACATGCAGAATTACAGCTGTATTTTCTTTTGTCGGCAACGATTTGGATAAGAAGTGAAGTTGTGGTAAATACGTTGGTGTTGAGGGCAGCCTTGTAGGAAAGGCTGAGAGACACCAGCCAATACGCAGACACAATTTTCCGCATGTTTTCCAGTAGAAGATGAGGGAAGAAATAACTCTACCCCACTGTGTGTCATCTAGAAGTGACTCTCGTGTGCATGTTAAAAAAAAAGAAAACGGAAAAAAAACTGGCAGAGCTCGAACAGCTGAGCTGGAATGGTGTTAGCGGAGACAAGCGTGTGGGAGCTTACTCTGCAGCATGTGAATAACCCCCAAGATGAAAACTGTCAGCTTGTAGATATTTTGTTTTTCTCTCAGGAGTCAAACTTTGCAGGTCAGAGGCTCTGGGGTGTGTGTGGACCAGGACTCAGGATATGAAAGGGGGCCTTTCAACTGGACAGATTTCATGGATGTTTTGGGAAGTTGGAAACTGGGGAGGTCGACCTGCCCGTTCCTCCCTCTGAGGTCCTTGCGGTGTCAAAGTAAAGAGAGAAAGTGATGGTGAGAGTTTGGAGAAGACCGAAAGTCACCAAAAACAAGTCTCCTTCACAGTTCAGCTCCTGAAAGTGGACTTGACACATAGTAAAAGCAAGAGTCAAAGTTATGATGAGGATGATAAGCTGCTAACCCACACTTGGACTAATATTGATCTACTGTTCTTTGAAGTTGGGACATATTTGGAACAGTCGGTGGTTTTGGTTTCTGAGACTAAGGAAAAGTGTAATGTTTGCTCTGAAGCAGAGTGCGTAATGTATGCAGACGACACAGTTTTCTTTGTTCATGGTCGCTCCAAAGATACTGTTGCTGCTAAACTCACTAATACAATGTCCTGTGTCACAACTTGGTTGCAGGAGTGCTGTCTACAGCTAAACGTTTCTAAAACTGTAGGCATGTATTTCACTAAAACAAATAGAGTATCACCTGACCCCGACATACTTGTTAATGGAGAAAAAATGCAAATTGTCAGCCAATACAAATATCTTGGGTTAATAATAGATTCACAGCTTTCCTTTAAAGCCCATATTGACAAATTGTGTAAAAATATCAAATTAAACCTCGCAAATTTTCGTGCAATTCGGAATGAAATGTCAACTGAAGCTGCAAAAATTTACCTGCATTCGATGATTCTTAGTCACTTTAACTATTGCATAACCAGTTGGTCCCAGGCTGGTCAGAATGCAAAAAAACCATTGGAAGTTTTGTACAAACAAGTAATTAAAGTGATGGATAAAAAACCAAGGCACTATCATCACTGTGCAATTTTAAAAAAATACAGTCTTTTAAACTGGGACCGTCTTCACATATTTGCAGATTTAAATTTTATTTATAAAGTACTGCATGATTTGGCCGCAGCTCCTCTGGCTGAGTTCATCAGCCAAAGAAACAGCTCTGAGCGTGTCACTCGAGGCTCTGTCAGAGGTGACTGTCTCATTCCTCTGCGCAGGAGCACTTTCAGTAAGTCAGCCTGGTCAGTGAGGAGCGCTGGTGAGTGGAACTCAGTACCTGAGGAGGTTCAACTGCTTACAACATACAAGGCCTTCACAAAAAAACTGAAAATGTGGCTAGTTAACACCTATAGCTGCCAACACTAAAAGACAAGTATGTTATGTTGTCTTTTTGTTATGATAAAAAAAATTATGGTTTTATTCTCTCTTAATAGTATAGTTTGATTATGTATCCTGTATTATATTGTCTTGTAGATGTATTTTACTGCTTTTTTACATCATGGCCAGGGGACTACAGATGAAAACTAGCCTTCTGGCTAATTCTGGCTTTTTTAACCATGTGTACTTCATGTGTTTTATGAAATTGCATTGTCCCCTTTCAAAAATAAACTGATAAACAAACAATGGAAGCTGTAAGTACCTCCGTCATCAGGAGGAAGATCTGTTGTGTGATCCATGGCTGCAATGGTGAAATGTTATTGGACAAAAGTGAGGAGAAGTGTAATTGGCTGCCGTGACATGTTGTTCAGTTGGTAGCCATAAAAGCTTAAAGTGTCGGCAGAATCTAAAAAAACAAGAAAGGCATGGTCATAGACAAGCATGATGTATATGTAAGACAATCTGTTGTACCTAGTGGCCAAGATTACAATTAAATGTATATCTTAAACCCTTAAAAAAAATGAGTCAAATATTGAAATAGACATGCGGCACGGTGGACGACTGGTTAGCTGAGATGGGCTCCAGCACGCCCGCGACCCGAGTGAGGAAAGCGGAACAGAAGATGATTGAATGAATGTATGAAATAGACATACCATTTTGGGCAATGCTCAGATGTTTTGTATGAATAAAAAGATAAAAAAATGTAAGAAGCTCCAACTAAAACTGTTACCTGTCGTGTAGAAAAAATGGCAGATCATTGACTGAAAATAGGTGTGTAAATACATATATAATATATACATGTAAATACTATCCATCCATTTTCCGTACCGCTTCTCCCCACTAGGGTCGCGGGCATGCTGGAGCCTATCCCAGCTATCTTCGGGCGAGAGGCGGGGTACACCCTGAACTGGTCGCCAGTCAATCGCAGGGTACATACAAACAAACATTCGCACTCACATTCACACCTACGGGCAATTTAGAGTCTTCACTCAACCTGCCATGCATGTTTTTGGAACGTGGAAGGAAACCAGAGTGCCCGGAGAAAACCCACGCAGGCACAGGGAGAACATGCAAACTCCACACAGGCGGGGCCGGATTTGAACCCCGGTCCTCAGAACTGTGAGGCAGATGTGATAACCAGTCGTTCACCGTTCCGCCATGTAAATACTATATTAAATATATTTATTCTGGTGTGATATACTTCGAAGAAAAATCCTTAATAACCCCTTTGATGAGTCAAAGAAACATAATCTTTACTCTTATACCGCACATTCTGCATGTAACAATCTTCAGTACACCTGGATGATTTCTAAATGTCAGTGGATTGCAACTACAACATCAATAATAAACATTGCCAAACTAAGCAAGGCAGAATTTTGGAGAGCTGCAAAAGTGGGCCAAAAGTAATTTGATTTCTACTCAATGAATTGTCCTCATTACCAAACTGGGAAAACTTGCAGGAGCCAATCAAGGGTGGAGTAGCTACTTGTCACGGAACCTCAAGTTGATTGAGTAGTTTTTAAAAGTGTTGGGACTTGACTGCCTCTTTTCCATTTGTCAAACTATTCAAACTGCCTTTCTTCAACAATTACTGCAATATTCAAACCTTTTTCTTTCCAAGGATATACTGTAAGACTCACTGTGTCAATAAATGAGGTTTGAAAATAACTTGTCTGCTCTCACTTTACTAAGTAAGGCCAAAAAACTAAATAAAATAAAATAAATGCACTGAGAGACCTGTGTTAAACATTGAGTGGCCAATGTAGTGAGTCACGGCCTGGTTGGTAAGGGTTCAGAGCAGGAGCGACAAGGGCCAGTAACACATATTAATCTTTCACAGCAACAGAGACCAGACATGAGGTGCTATTATTATCTCTTTGACCTCACTGGACTTTTCCTTTCTTTTTGTTTTTAATTCTGGCTGCCCCCACTGACACACCACACTTTCACTTGTAAGTCAGGAAAGATGTTTATTTTACATGTGAGGATTTAGTCACACTCCAAAGTACATATTTGTCAGGTTTATTATAAGAATTTTCTGTTTGTATACAGCATATTCAGCTCTTTTTTTTTTTTTCAGGAAATGTGATAATTCATAAATGTATTTTACACAATGTACAAATAAAACAAAGCAGTTTAGCTATTACACTGGTCACAAATGTAGGTACACCTACATACTATATTGTTACCTTTATAAAGATAAGACCTCAGCTTTGACTAACATTGTAGGAGGTATCATACTGAGATGTGTTTTTAATATTTTGGTTAACCTATTTACTACACTAAGTGGGTAAATATTAGAAACCTCAAAATGACAAAACTACAACCACAATAATTATAAGCAAGTGCTTTGAGTTGCAAGTTATGTATGTGAAAAAAAGTTGTATACAAATAAAGTTTGATTGATAATAAACGTAATTGTTGTACGTATTGCATTTTATTATATTGTGCACGTGTACCTAAGAAAGTGGCCAGGGATACAGATGTGCTATGCATTATCAAGGTATATAAACACAATATATAGACACAATATCAATCCTACACAGGGTTACTTCTAGTGTCTATTCACAGACCTTTTAACAGTGAAATCAATTCAACTATAACAATATACTATAACTCTAAACTATACTAAAACAGAAACTATAACCTATACAACATTTTATCATGTGAAAGCATGTCGTAAAAAAAAAAATTCTAATTATTGCGTAAGAATTCTCTGTGATAAATCTTAATTTATCTTAGATGTGAGCTTATATATATATTTTTTACCATCTTCTGTTCAAAGTTGCTTTCGCCTGGGTTTGGCAGTGATCTTAAAATCCAAAGGCCTCAGTGTTAAACCGTAGGCACAATTTAGGGACAGGTCCTCATAGGGACATTTCTCAAAGTGACATTGTTGAAGAAGGATTGCAAAGAACAAGAAGATCTCCACCTTAGCAATCTGGTCGCCAATGCAACGTCTCTTCCCCGCTGAGAAGATCATAACATTATTGGTGAGATCCTTGTCTAGAGAGCCATTTTCGTCTAGGAACCGTGAGGGGTCAAAGATATGTGGGTCCTTCCACTTCAGGGGGTCGTGATTGATGGACCACTGATTGATGAAGACCACCGTGTCTTTTGGAATGCAAAGACCCTCAATAGTAACATCCGAGGTCGTAGAATGGGGGATGGTGATGGGCACAAAACTGCTGAATCGCATTGTTTCATAAATGAAGGCGTCTAGATGGGCCAGGCGCCCTCTGTCTTCCACAGAGGGAAGCCTGTTTGACCCCACCACCTTGTCCACCAGCTGCTGGAGTGTCACTTGGATTTCAGGGTGTTTCACTAGGAGAAGTAGTATCCAGTCAAGAGCAGTGGAAACAGTATCCAGACCCGCGCCAATGAGATCTGACACCGTCGCCTCAGTGTAACCCTCGACGAGTCCCTTGTCATTCTCAGTCTCGTCAATGACCCCGATGATGGCGTCACTCATATCCCGGGTTACCTCGGGATTGAAGGTCTTTCTGTGCTCTTCTACTTTGGCCTGAACAAACCTGAAAAACTCCTTGTTCAGGTGTTTAAAGTTCTTGAAGACAGTACGGACAGGATTTGGGAAAGACTGAAGCCATGGCATCACATCCACCAAGCTGCCAGCTCCAACAGTCTGCCCAAAGTTGTTTATGCTCTGTAACAAGGCTCTGAACTCAGCGTCATCGTGTCCGTAACGTTTTCCGAAGCACAAGGCACAAATCACATTAGCTGCAGCTACTGTCAGCTCATGGGAAGGGTTGAAATAATGACCCTGAGCCCCTAGTTTCAGGAAAACCTCAACCAGTTCTTCAGCTTCTGCCACGATTTGCCACTCAAAAGCTTTTTTGGTTTGGCTGTTGGCAGATGAGAACGCTCTGATCGTGGATTGAGCAATTTTCCTGTGCATCTTCCACTCTTTGCTGTAATTGGTGAACGACAGGCTTTTTCCTCCTGACACGTACTGAAAAGACACAAAGTTTGGTCTACCGGCAAACTCCGTGCTGTGTTGTATCAGAGCTTGACGTATGGCGCTGTCGCCATTCAGGACCACAATGTCACTGCAACCTAGCCTTATTTGGTACACATTACCATATTTTTCAACAAGTTTGGCAAAGGTGATGTGAGGCATCTGGCCCAGCTGCATGGCGTTGCCCACCACGGGCCAGGCGAACGGTCCCGGCAGTCTTCTCTTGAGCCTCAGGTTCCTCACCCACAGGCCGGCTTCCAGGCAGATAAGGAAAAGAAAAATTGCGACCAGAGCAGGCTGGAGCTGTCCACTCCACTCTCGAGTAATGCTGCTGCCCTTCACAGCAAATTCAGCGTCCATGTCAGCCATTGTGTCGTCTATCCTCCTTTGCATCCAAAGAAAAGAAAACTCACTTCAAACTTTAAATCCTTCCAAGAGGTTCTCCTTTAGTTAATAAAGTGACATCCAAGGTCAAATGTGTGTGGTCAATCATGACCAGGCCAAATAAAGGACTCCAAGCAGCACTCACAGTCTCCACTGCAGTTAATGACAAGATCTCGATTACGCTGAGCAGTTAGCTGTGGCTCGGCTCGTCTTCAGATGACCACTTTAGAAGAAAGCAGATTCAAGCCTTCACTTATATGTATCCCTATGGTGGGAGGGGTCCCCGACTCAGTTTTTTTTTTTATAACGGTTACTCTCCTCCCTTTTTGACCACAGTTTGCAGACCTTAGTCCCACTTAGGCCTCCTTCCAGCAGCATCCCTTGTAGAATGACAGCAAAGCTGGGGAGACTTTATAGGCCATGTTGCCAAAACTAGATATTTATGGTTTATGGTATGAACAAGATAAACATGTTGTATGGAACAAATTTTTCTACCAAAATGTAATATAAATAAATTCACTGTATTATATAGTGTTATTTTTGAGGTTGCTTTACCTTTTATGATGACTGCTTTCCTTCAGACTTTATATGTATTATTAACAAACAGGTTTGTTATCACCAAGACCCATTGGAAAAACACCACAAGAATATCTCCATGAAATGTATAGGGTTTTAAGGTTTCAATATTATGCAAGCTACATGTTGTCTTGTGACCCTGTGTAATGTGGTGCTGGGCCCAAAAGACTCTGTTGTCTGTATTGCGCTAATTTCAAACAGAGTGGAGAACACAGGACTCTAGCATGTGTGCATGTGAGTGCTTGTGCAACAAAACGAAGGATTTAAAAAGTCATTGTCCAGCCACAAATCAAGGTTTGTTTCACTTAAAAACAATGAGTAATGACAAACAACTTGACAATGGTGGCATTGTATTGCTGCCATGTTTGATAGTATGGCCTACATAATACAATATGCTACTTCACATAGATGTTACTCAGCCTCACTCCACTGTGGGATTTTATCTCATTACAAACAATAACATGAAATTAAATCCAGAAACAGGAAACAGTCAACATGTTTTATTATCATCAATATCAATTTCAGATATAGCTTATTTTATTTCATCATCTTAAAGCCAACACATGAAGCCCCGTTGAGTAGTTGGAAGAAGATAAACATGCACAGAGCGCGCAGGCTTAAAGAGGTGCAGGAACATCCGTGTAGCTTTGAAAACTTTGTAAACAAACCTGGTCGTGATAATGCCTCATGGGAAACAAAAACATGGCGCACATCTGTGCTGTGAGTATAGGTGGGAACGGTGTTTGGCAGGCAGCGCTCGGGCTGACACTGGCTTCACAAAAGTTTGCACATTTTCTCTGATGGATGTTGATGAAAGACTTCCTCTTCACTTCCATGTTCTCTTTTTCCTTTCATCGTCTCTGTTTATTCAACGTCTTCACATGCTTTGAATACAGTAGATGATGGTAGATAGATAAAGTTTATTCTTATGTTTCCTGTCCTCCTCAAAACTTATAAAAACACATTCTAAATGCATGATGTGACAAAGGTTCAGTATATACTTAGATATTACAACTGAGGAAAGTCAGCCAACAAGTGACTGTAACATTCACAAGCATTTATTACATTGTAGTGTTAGTTTAAAAGGAAATTTAAAGGTCTGTAGATGCCCTGTGCAGATCCTACATGCTCATGCAATGAAAGCATTCAACTCTTAATATTATGTACGAAATCTGGGGAACTTTTTCAACCTCTTGCATTGATTCCAAAAGTCTATTGACATGAATTCAATTGGTTTAATATTACAGATTTGACACCACATTCCCAACCGCAATGCATGTTTAAATACATTAAATAGGAAGATTTTACATTAAGACTTTGTGCAGGTATGCTAGTACGCACTGTTAAATGTCACTGGTGGAGTCGTGTGGGGAAGTCTCTGCTGGCCTTGAGTCACAGTGCTGATCCCTGCAGCTCACGCTGGGGAAACCAAGCCAAGTAACTTTCCTCTGAGCTTGGCGGTGACACAGTATCTGAGGGGCTTCAGCGAGAGCCCATAGGAGCAATCCTGGCTGACGGGCTGAGAGGGGTCACTCTCTAAGCCGCACTGGTGCAACAAGACAGCCGTGAATAAAAACACTTCGACCTTGGCAATCTGGTCACCAATACATCGTCGCTTACCTATTGAAAAAATCATAACACTGTTGATGACGTCTTTATCGAGGGTTCCGTTTTCCCCCAGAAAGCGCGAGGGGTTAAAGATATGCGGATTCTTCCATTTCAGCGGGTCATGGTTGACCGACCACTGGTTGATGAAGACCACCGTGTCTTTGGGGATGCTGAGACCTTCGATGGTGACGTCCGAGGTGGTGGAATGAGGGATGGTGATGGGGACAAAGCTGGTGAAGCGCATGACCTCGTAGATGAAGGCGTCCAGGTATGCCAAGCTGCTGCGGTCCTCAGTTGAGGGCAGTCGGTCTGAGCCCACCACTTTGTCTATGAGGGCATGCAGCTTAGCTTGCTCTTCAGGATATTTGACCAGCAGTAGTACGATCCACTGCATGATGGTGGATACTGTGTCTTGGCCTGCTCCAATCAGGTCCGTCACCGTTGCTTCTACAAACTCTTTCGTCAGGCCGCTCTCTTTACCGTGCTCGATCACGTTGATGATGGCGTCGCTCATGTCCCGGGTCACATCTGGATCGAAGGACTCTCTGTGCTGCGCCACTTTATCTGTCACGTAGGCGAAGAACTCCTCGTTGAGATTTTTAAAGTTTTCGTAGATGCTGCGGACCGGGTTAGGGAAGGACTGGAGCCAGGGCATGACATCAACCAGGCTGCCGGCTCCAACCGTCTCTCCAAACTTGTCCAGCCTCGTCAACATTGTCCTGAACTCCGGATCGTCTTGTCCGTATCGCCTCCCGAAGCAAAGAGCGCACAGGACGTTAGCAGCAGCTACTGTAAATTCATGGGTTGGGTCAAAATATTGTCCATTTGTGCTGTGTCGCAAAAATGCCCGCACCAGTTCCATAGCCTCGGCCATAACGTGCTGCTCGAAGGCTTTTTTGGTCTGACTATTTGCAGAGGAAAAGGCTCTCAGGCTGGACTGCGCAATTTTCCTGTGTGCCTTCCACTCTTTGCTGTAATTAGTAAATGTCAGGCTCCTTCCTCCAGAGATCATCTGGAAGGAGAGAAAGTTTGGTCTGCCAGCAAACTCCCTGCTGTGCTGTATCAGAGCCTGACGTATGGCCTTGGCTCCATTCAGGACCACAATGTCACTGCAACCTAGTCTTATCTGGTACACATTACCATATTTTTTGGCCAGTTTGGCGAAGGTGATGTGAGGCATCTGGCCCAGCTGCATGACGTTGCCCACCACAGGCCAGGCGAAGGGTCCCGGCAGTCTTCTCTTGAGCCTCAGGTTCCTGAACCAGAGGCAGGCTTCCAGGCAAAAGAGGAAGACAAAAGATGCCACCAGAGCCGGCTGGACCTGTCCACTCCACTCACGCATGATGCTGCTGCTCTTCATGCCAAAGTCAGTGTCCACTGCCATTTGGACAAATATTCAGACACTGCTTCCAAAAAGAAAAAGAAAAAAAAAAACGTAACTTTTTTTAATTCAAAATGTACTCACAATTTTTAAAATGTTTATACAAGCAAAAAAAAAAATAATCATCTATTTTGTTCAAATCAGGCTTGACTAAAATTATGAAGAGAAAAGTTAATCAAATGCCAGTCAGTTTATTATAAGTGAGATTGGCTAAAGTTTTTTTTTTTTTTTTTTGTAGAAAATTTAAGGTTTGAGTGGCTGACTGTGCCTCCCTCCACCTTATATATATTTTGCTGTTAGTGGGCAGGGCTCGGAACACATGTCATACTCCTCCCATTGTGGAAGTCCTGCAGACCCCCACTACATTGGCTCCTTGCCGCCGAGCGCTCTCGGAGGCGGGCGTCATATCAAGAGCGCGCGTCGTGAACGAGCGCAGTTTAAAGAGCTGAGACTGCAACTGGTGAACGATTCAGCGGGGAACGTGTCGCGCCAATTTGGTTTACTAATTGGAGGACTCGCAACGTTTGCACCTCTCTATGTGCAACTTTTTGACATTTAAATCCTTTGTTTTTGTCAATGGAAGACTACTGTGGTCAGAAAAAAATATATAAAAAGGGTTTGTGTAACTTTTGGTTTTCAGTTAAAGTTGATTTGTGCACCGTGAAGCAAGTGGTTTATTGCATTAATAGTTTGTTTTGATCAGTGGACTTTGAGGACTCTGCATGCTTTAACTGGAGTTTGCTGCTGGTTAAACGGGGCTCCAGTGGGGATTAGTTTATAAAACAACTCTACAATACATCTTTAGAATATTCATTTGTGTGTCTAAACTACCTCAAATAATCCTAAAAAAATGTGCTGAAAAGGAATGGTATATATTTACAATGTATTTATATCAATATACTTATGGCTCTTTTAAAAAGGTTACTGAAGAAAAAATCTTTATATGATATGATATTGCCATTTAAACCAATGTTTGCACCTACATTCTTACATGAAAAGAACAAAACAACAACAGCAACAACAACAAAAACAGCATAAATGGTTAAACAATAAATCATGAATATCATGTTTAATGTAAGCAAACTGATATTATTCACCTGGGTAGCTAGGCTTATAAAATAAACAAACACAATAATTAAGATAAGATGCAACAAGGTAAGGTAGTCACTGATGGTGTAATGGTACATTCGCCCGACTCCAGTGCGGGCAACGTGGGTTCAGTTCCCACTCAGTGACGGTCTGAATGGTTGTCTGTCGACTGACTGGCGACCATTTCAGGGTGTAGTCCGCCTTGTGCCCGAAGTAAACTGGGATAGGCTCCAGCGCCTCGCAACCCTGAATAGGATAAGTGGTGTCGAGAATGGATGGATGGACAACAAGGTAAGACTTTATTGATCCCACAGCATAAAAATGTAGTGGTTACAGAAGTGAAAGATAATATCATGAAAAAAAGCAATATCAAACTAAATGAGATGAGAAAAAAAAAGTGCAGACATAAAATATTGATACAGACAGTACTGTATCTGACTATCTACAACAGGGGTTACTTGATCATTGCACAGATATGTTCAGGTGGTCCACTTTTAGGAATCGACAGCTGGTTAGAATCACTGACGGATAGATCGATTCAATCTGCCCTCTAGTGTGGTGTAAAACCTTTGCTATTAATTAAGTCAAAATGTCATCATGCCTACATTATTTAAACAAGGAAGGCAAGGCAAGAATGAAACTTGAGTTTATCACAATGTGTCATTCATTCTTTTATGTTAATTGATTAAAGAGACATTTACAGATAGGGAGTTCTGCTGATTCCAAGCCTGGAAGCCATTTGTCTTTAAAAATGTGGCGTGGGTAAGAACCAAAGCCTCCACAATGATTCCTGGGTTAACCAGAGAGAAAGCAATGTCTTTGAATACACTGCACTGGGGATGACTGTTTCTTCTCTATTCCTATAGGGGAGAATCCCCCCCCTCGCCTCAGTCTGCTCCTCGCACACATGTGGCCACTTGCATCCCCAACATGCTAATCCGAGCCAGGTTTGTGGCAGAGGAAGAGTGTGGTCGGGTGTTTGGGGGGCACTCACG
This sequence comes from Phyllopteryx taeniolatus, assembly GCF_024500385.1. NCBI lineage: Eukaryota > Metazoa > Chordata > Actinopteri > Syngnathiformes > Syngnathidae > Phyllopteryx > Phyllopteryx taeniolatus. The sequence goes on from NC_084514.1 coordinate 16,157,563, forward strand.
GTGGTGGGGGTGTCATATGTGCATTTTGCGTGTGGCTGCTGTGTTTGCCTGTGATTACCTCTTGTAACCTGGCTGCGGGAGGCTGCCCCTGACCCGGCGTTGACTCTAGCTGAAGGCATTGTGTGCGTGTGTGTGAGGTTTTGGTGGTGGTGGGGTGGTGGGGGGTTCCTCTATATGCTGCATGTGCAAGTGGGTGGAAGCTGTTAGTATGTGGAGACAGGACCAATGGCAGACCAGACTGCTCTGGCTCTGGAGCTAATCATTGTTTACTAGTCTCATTTCCACTTCTCAGTGAGCTACTGTCACGCACAGCACTGACGGGGAGGAAGGAAGGGAGGGAAAAGGGCTCGGGTTTTTGGATAGGGCTGAGGGGGTTGCAGCAGTGTGAGCAAAGACAGGGGTCCAACAGGCAGTTGGGGAGCTGGCGGGACTTAGGAAAAAGAACTGTGGTGTGCATATATGTGGCAGGGGCGGGGGTAATGGTGAGCTGAGACTGAAAAAGCTGTAAACACACCAACAAAAACATCCTGTGGGCAAGCACCTCCGCAGACAACCAGGAGGTAACCATGGGGCATTTGTGCTTGGACTTGGTCACATCGGTGTGTGCCAGACCACAATGCTCTGAAACCAAGTTAGCTGGGGAACATTGTCAATGGCAGTTGTGATTCTTGTTCGTGTGAAAAGGCATTCAAAGTGATCTAAAATGGTATGTAAGTAGTGTTTTATTACATGCTTTAAAAAAGGAGCACCCACACAAGACTGAAGGGAACACTTCAAGGACTGTGGTCAAGTCTCACGTGCCAGTCTTGGTTACGTGCGAATGTAAAATGTTAAATATTTTGCTTTAAAGAAAGTCAAGTTGTACTCGCGCTGTTGGAATGTCACTTTCCATCTTTTTTTATGGACTGGGGTGGGCTTAAATCCCCTTAATAAATTCATAATTTGAAGTAGAAGTGTCATACTGTGTTGCCAAGGCAGCTCTGATCTTTTGCGTGCAGCTGTACATGCAACCTGATATAAGATTGGCTCAATTACAACATCGGTGAGGCCTTTGGGCCCTGTGTTCATTTGGAACAAATAAAAAACAGTGAATATGTTTATTGTGAGATATTTATCTCATTTGTGTCAGACAAAAAAAGGAAATCAACCATGACCAAGTGAGAGGAGCATTATGGAAAATGTTAGGAATGATTCAAGATCTGCAGAGTTCTTTCAGAAATCTCTTTTATGAGTTTTTGTGAATAAATATGCAATGACTGAGTACATGGAAGGTCATGATTACAGTCTGTGGCCTCGACTTTCACTTGACCTCATGACGGAAAATACCAGTTTGACACATTCAGTAAGATGTGCAAAAAACAACAAAAAAAGGTTCGGTTGGCACACTTAAACGAGACATGCGTTTTTCCCCCCAATTTAAAACACTTCCCAGGTGTCTTACTCATGTCTCTCGCATGCGTTCTTCAAAATATACCAACAATGATAGACATATTTTTACAGCATATTTCTTTCCATTGTGAAGTTGTCTCGTTTTAAGGGTGGATTTGTCTCATGCGGTGCGCCAGCCCTCACCCCGCACCACAAACTGCTGGGCCACTGGCGAACAGACTGAGTAGTTTGACAGTGGACTTCATCTTGCCGGCGTGTTCCAGCCGGCTTTTGGCCGTCTCCTCTTCCGTCTCGTTCGGCTGCTGGGTTCTTCTAGTGGAAGCAGAGCCCAGAGTGCGGCAAAACAAGCGAGTCCCCTTATCTTCGATGAAAGGGTTTTACCTCACAGATACAATAGTTCACCCTGCGGATGTGGCACACGGAAACATTGCCAAACACACACTTCCTCACAGAGCAATCAAATCAGTGCCGTGAATTCTCGGGTCAGTCCTTGCACACTCTGATTTTGACAATGACCATTTTTTCCACAGGAACTTTGGAAATAAAACTGTCCCCATCATAAAACTTTTGTTATGTTTTATTGTCATTTAAGTGTCAAATAAGTTAACCTTATGTCAAATCTTTTAATGAAAATGAATGATAAAGTGTAATGCAAAGGTTGGTCCTGTAGCACAGGTGCCTCACACGCCCTTTAATCCTCACTGGAAGGAACTGTTAGGACACTTGTTAGGTATCTCACCTCCTGTCTGAATAATACAAATGGAATTCCTAATAGCAATGAGCATGAGCAATGAGGAGATCTCGACCTAGTAATACAAAAAAGATCATAAGTCCATCAATAATTATGACAGGGAACGAAAGAGTGTTTTTTATCTACTGAAGCGTTTTTATAGTTATCACTTTTCCTTTGCCCCTCCTTGAGCCGTCACCCTATCGTGGTGGAAGGGTTTGTGTGTCCCAATGATCCTAGGAGCTAAGTTGTCTGGGGCTTTATGCCTCTGGCAGGGTCACCCATGGCAAACAGGTCCTAGGTGAGGGACCAGACAAAGCACGGCTCAAAGACCCCTTATGATGACGACAAAAAATGGACTCAGGTTTCCCTTGCCCGGATGCGGGTCACCGGGGTCCGCCTCTGGAGCCACGCCTGGTGGCCGGGCCTGCACTCGTGGGGCCCGACCGGGCACAGCCCGAAAGGGTAACGTGCGTCCCCCTTCCCATGGGCTCACCACCTGTGGGAGGGGCCATAGGGGTCGGGTGCAGTGCGAGCTGGCCGAAGACATTAGCGCCAGCGTTTGGTGTGAGGTTTAAAAAATTGCTTTCAGCACAACAGGGTTGCTTTCCACCCCCCATAGTATAAAGTATCTGCCGTCCTGTTAAGTGCAATTCGCGTATACAAACCCCAATTCCAATAAAGGTCGGATGTTGTGTAAAATGGAAATGACAACAGAATACAATGATTTGCTAATCATTTTCAATCTATATTGAATTAAATACACTTTAAAATACAAGATATTTAATGTTTCAACTGATCAACTTTTTTTTATTGCAAATATTCACTCATTTTGAATTTGATGAGTTACAAAAAGATGGAACAGGGTCATGTTTACCACTGTGTTACATCACCTTTCCTTTTAACAACACTCAATAAGTATTTCAGAACTGAGGACACAAACTGTTGAATCTTTGTAGGTGGAATTCTTTCCCATTCTTGCTTGATATTGTCATTGTCATATTTTGCGCTTAATAATGCGCCACACATTTTCAAAGGGAGACAGGTCTGGACTGCTGGCAGGTCATTCTAGTACTCGGAGTCTTTTACTACGAAGCCATGCTGTTGTAACACATGCTGAATGTGGCTTGGTATTTTCTTGCTGAAATAAGCAGGAACGACCCTGAAAAAGATGTTGCTTGGATGGCAGCATATGTTGCTGCAAAACCCGTGTGTACCTTTCACCATTAATGGTGCCTTCACAGATGTGCAAGCGGATCACATTCTCTGAGAGCCATTATTTCTTAACACAAAGATATGTTCCTGCCTTTTTAAATTAGTTTGATCTCATATTCATTTGCTTATTACTCCATAATTATCAACAGTTTGTTAACTGTAGAACCAGACAGTGTTTTCTTGCAACATGCAAAGTGTGACAAAGCACCTAATGAGTTGACTAGACTGCTTTTTAAACCGTGCATGCTAATGTTGTTTTGCTCCTATTTGTTTGTTTTGCTGCTGTTTGTTGTGATGAACTAGATTGTTGTCTTTGTTATGAAACAGGACATTGCTGTTTCTTTTAATCGTTTTTTCTTTACTGATTGGCATATTTGATGAGCTCCTTTGTCTGTGTCTGTGCAAGGCTCGGCAGGTGGGGAGGCAGAGGCCAGTGGCTCAGCCTCAGGCTCACTGAGTGTTTCGTGCAGTATGGATACTAGCAGCAGGTTGCTCTCCTCATTGTGTAATTGGGCGGATAAAGTTCCGTGATTCCCTCTCTTTTGCACCTCCATGTGTTCTGCATGAGCAGCTCTGTGCATTTTAGTATCCTGAAAATGGAGCCAGGTCAGTGTGCGGTCACGTTATCCCCCCCACTGCTCCAATTCTGCCGATGAGTGGATGGAATTGCCGCAAGAGCAGTGCACCGAGGGCAGAGCTCATTCACGGCACTGAGTGCTTCAGAGCAATGTTGTAGTCTCACAGCTATTGTGCTTTATTGGAAATGCCCTGGGATTTGTCTTTTCTTTTACATTTAAAACAAAGGATCATTTTCTTGGTACACTGGCTTGTAAAAGGAGAAGTGATTTTGTCGACGATTGACCCAGTTGTTTTAACGCTACTATCCACACTAATGCTTAGTATGTCATTTTATATTATTGTCTCACAATGCGTTGAAAATAAACTACAGGGTGATTGAAAAGTAACTTATTCATATGATGTAATATTTTTCTCAATTTTATTTTGTTTGTTCCATGATTAAAATAGCAAGTCTATTCTACCAAACCAACGACTTTGGAAGAATTTGAAGGGCGAATACGAGAAGTTATGTCTTCCATCCCACAAGAGTTGCTTATGAAATCAGTTAATGCGGTTCCCAGACGGCTTGAGAAACTGGTGGCTAATGCTGGCGCCCATATCGAATTTTAAATAAAACTCCTTGCAATACACTTTCTTCTCATGTTCATTTCTTGTAAGAATTATAGTTCAGAAATAAATTACAAGTACTTAAAAATAGGGAATTACTTTTCAATCACCCGGGAGAAGTGCAGCCCTCTACCAAGGCCAAACAATCCTAATTTGATTCAGCACCTAAATCAAACCTCCATATGTTATTATACTGCATTATTCACTGACAATTTAAGGAGCATGTATGGGATTAGCATTACTGAAAGACAAAACCCTGGATTTGTACCAAAATAAAATGTTTTTCTTTCGATCATGGCCCACCTTGGACATTTTTCAATTTGTTTAAGCACTTCTTATATAATTCTGCCCAAAAGCAGGCAGACAGCCATTGATTAAAAATGATATTCCTGTTAGATAAGAACATCACCCAAGTATAGTGGGAGCCTGGGAGCCAAAAATAAATTGGTACCTCCTCTAATAATAGGGATAAAGCCATAACTGGCATAACATGTATAGTTGACACCTTGTCCCTTCTGAGAATAGAATTCACTTGTGCAAGAAAACTAGCACCTCTGTTTGTTGTGTTTGAGCGAGAGCCAAGATAAAGGAGGAAAAAGAATAGGAGGTGTGCGGTTGCTTAATGGGAATAAGATTAATGATGAGTAGAATAAATCATCCTTACAGTAGACCAATAGAACTGCTTTGTGAAAGTGCTAAATGTGAACAATCTGCTGTTATATACACTAGCATATAAAGACTCTTTGGAGCTGCTGCCGTTTCCAAATACATGATTTAATGATTTCCCATTTTCGTAAACAACTCACTCTAACCATCTGCTAGGATTTAACCGTTTTAGGCGATTCATAAACTCAGTTTTTTCCATACATTTTCACTTTTGTGCTTATATTTGTGCTATTTGACGTCTCAAAGAAGTCACTTAGGTCTTTACACATTACATTGCATGTCCTCAGATAAATGAAGAACCATCACAGCAAGCTGATGGATAATAACAGCGTGATCCTTGGTGATGACAAACCTCTCGCAGCCTCTTGTCCTCTGGTGCACCCCACCAGTGAGAGGTGTCATATTTGCTTTCAGTTGACTGATGAGGGGCCTCTGAACGTCTGCATGTTAAACGTTGACGCCTCCTTGTTAACATGGAAGGTTTTGTTTTTTGGGGAGAGCATGGCCCTCACATTTTGATGTGAGCATATTCCTTCGCTCAATTGATGACTAAGCATTAATAACAATGTCACTCAATGTAGTATGACCTACCCGACTTAATCCACCTCTTTATACCAACGCTATACAAAGTACAATCTTTGATTTCGTGAAGCATTTTCAATGGCAAGCATTATTGTCATTTGTCTTGCACCGCCATATGCTGTCATATGTTTTTAGACCGTTCTTATATTTGAATTTGTCACCTTACTTCACAAATAATTTCAATGCATTGTATAAAAGGAGAAAAGTCGGCCTTGCTTTATTTGTGGTACGTTGGTTACTATAACCCTTTTAATTGTTACCATTATATACTTTGACAAAATAAAAATCAGATAAAAGTTTTGCATTTGAATAAAAAGTCTCAAATCTAATTTTGAGCACTATACTGTACAGCCATGCTGATCTGGGGTGAGATTTGTCTCAAAATTATTTACACACATATATCCGTGATTTAGACACGTTTTTCAAAAAATATCAAAAATATATTCGCGATTTATACGTTTTTAATGTTGTCTGTGCACTTACCATGACTTATCATTTGTAAATATTCAATTCTGCTTGTGAATTGTTGATTCAGCAGGCACGCGCATTTATTTTTGAGACAAATGTAACGCAGTTTTCAAGATATTCACACTCACAAAAGTTGAGAATATTCACACGTGGGAAGGTCCGTCCCTCCATCCACTAGGAGGCAGTGTTGCTGTCTCCGTTGAGAGCATAGACTATAAAATAGATGATTGAGAGCTAGCCACTGTTATTATTCAAACACTGGAATAAGAAGCTGTTTTTTGGATCTTGGATGAGGGAAGCCATTTCTTTTTATTTTACTTACTAATGACGGGGCTGCCGGTTGTCCACGTTGTTCAGCCATTGTCGCTTTACCGGGGATTTCAGCAGACAAACATAATGCAGTTTTCAAGATATCCACACACACACACACACACACACACACACACACACAAAACGTGTAAATCACGGACTTATTTGTGGATTTGAAAAACACATGTAAATCACAGATATACAGTATTTGTGTAAATCATTTTGAGACAAATCTCTCCCCATATGCTTGGTCAAACTATTTTGACCATTGACCATGACCACTTCCATAAACAACTGGTGGTGGTCAAATTTGTTCTTTATTTTATGTGGTATCAATAGACAAATGTGGTTTGGATCTTCACAAAGTCAAACATTTATTTCAGTACCAAGAGTAAATCTGTCACACATATCATGTAGCATTATGTCATCAGCATTAGTCAGTTTTCGATTTTCATTTTCCAGTGCATGTTTGACCACCATGTGCGCCACTGGCATGAAGATGCTTTCAAGCCGTGAGCCTCACGCACACATCGTATTTGTGTAACTTTACGTCTGCTCGCATGACTGAAGTTCATACTTTCCATTTCACACATATTCATCGTCGCTATGTTCAATCAGGAATTGAGAGAAGGAAAATACATTTACAGCGACTGTATCCTTAGCCGTGTGCAGTCTTTTCTGTATTTTGTCTCACAGCATCTTGTGTTATTGTTTAATACCTTTTACTATTATTAGGGAATGAAAATGCAAAGCTGTTAATTGGTTGATTGTCCCACTGACCACCCTATTCTTGACTATCAAGTATCCACACATATTTTCTATTAAATCCTATTCCATTCAGAACTAATAAAACAACCAAATTAATTATTATTTTTCTAGGAGGCGGCACGGAGACCGACTGGTTAGAGCGTCTGCCTCACAGTTCTGAGGACCGGGGTTCAATACCCCGTCCCCGCCTGTGTGAAGTTTGCATGTTCTCCCCGTGCCTGCGTGGGTTTTCTCCGGGCACTCCGGTTTCCTCCCACATCCCAAAAACATGCATGGTAGGTTAATAGACAACTCTAAATTGCCCATAGGTGTGAATGTGAGCGCGAATGGTTGTTTGTTTATGTGTGCCCTGCGATTGGCTGTCAACCAGTTCGGGGTGTACCCCGCCTCCTGCCCGATGCTAGCTGGGATAGGCTCCAGCACTCCCACGACCCTTGTGAGGAGAAGCGGCTCAGAAAATGGATGGATGGATGGGCCTCAACATCCAGTTGCGTTATTTCATTCCAAGGTGTTAATGTCCCTTTGGTGGCAAAAGAATTCCTAAATCCTGTGGGACAAAACTCATAAATTGGGGAACATTTGCCAAAAATAAATACTTACTTGCAAACAATTCTTATAGTACAGTAATACACCAGAGGACTTTATTTTAGTAACGTTTTAAAAAAGTATTGATTATCATTCGGCAGCAGTAACTCTTCTGTAAGGATTTTGGAATGGTCGCAGTTCGAGTCCAACTGCAGGAAAAAAAATTGCTAAAAGTTGTTGGAGTGCTTGTCTGCATCCTGACTACTGCTGAGACACACTTGAGCGAGGTGACCTCTACATAAACAACACTTTTATGACCTTTTGAGCTCTCCCCCCACAATGCCCTGCCCTATTCCCCTTTATCTTGTCGCACCCTCCCTCGAGGTGATACATTTCTCAAGAAATTCCTTTCGGGAAACGTGGGGGCTGCCCCACAAGCTAAATAACATCTCTCATGCACAATGTATTCCACATGCTTTCTCGGGGGGCAAGGAGGCACCCAATACGCCACATGTGGCTCAGACCACCTACGTACAGTGGGTACGTTAAGTTTTTAGACCCCCTTAAATGTTTCACTCTTTGTTATATTGCAGCCATTTGTTAAAATAATTTAAGTTCATTTTTGTCCTCATTAATGTACACACAGCACCCCATAGTGACAGAAAAAAAAAAACGGAATTGTTGAAATTTTTGCAGATTTATTAAAAAAGAAAAACTAAAAATATCACACAGCCGTAATCATTAGTATTTAGGAGAAGCACCCTTTTGAGCTAATACAGCCATGAGTCTTTTTGGGAATGATGCAACAACTTTTTTCACACCTGGATTTGGGGATTGTCATAGGTGTGTGTTCTGGTTGTTGTCTTCCCCCTGTCTCGTACACACCTGCTCCTGAGAGCATCTTCCCCACCTGTGCCCCGTTCACCCTAATTACCCCTTGGGGTAATTTAACCTCGTGTCTCATTCTTTCTGGTCGCCAGTTCCTTGTACCTTGTTGTCACGTTCCAGCATTGCTTGTTTCCACGTCACCGACTCATAGTAAGATTAGACCCTGTTCTGATAATTGACCTTGCCTTTTTGCGTCCCGTTTTTGGATACTGTTGCCTTTGCGGATTGCTTGCCTATGTACCGACCTCTGCCAGTTTTTTTTTTAAACCTTTCTTTTTGAAAGTGTCCATTTGAATTGGAGTCGTACATTTTGGGTCATAAACACTAATTAAGCTCTAGAAACGTAAGGTAACGTTAGCCAACTTTTGTCACTCCTCACATATTTATATTAGAAAAATCTCACGGCACACCACCAAACAAAAATGTTACAAAGTATGTACTGTCTCAATCTACTCACAAATGGACTTACACAGTGGAAAATCTGTGCCTGTTAAGTGGAACACAAAGCTATCATTCTGTTGTATGAATGGCAACAGGCGTATACACAGGCAAATTGTACCTTCTGTTATGGAGTGGAAGATAATTTTATCATTCTGCCTCTCATTGGCATAGATAGCTATACAAAGAGTCACTGAAAAATAGTACCTCATTTTCAGTTGCACGTTTAAAATGTGGTAAGCTGATGGAATTTCTCCCTCTTTTCCTCAAAATTAGTTAAATAGTATATGTTAGTTTAACGCATTTTAATCATGTGCAACTGGTGTACATGTTGGAGTTAAGTAAATTCAAAGGAATTTTTTTCTCAGTGTACATTATTTGGAGTAAATAAACATTCTCGGATCAGAACGTGAAATTGGATGATTCGTCAAAGCACGCCAATTAATGTGCATCGGCACAGTGGTGCGAAATCACGAAAAAGGTGTTTCGTTAATTCAATTTCCTTTGAGGGATAAATTGAAATAAATAAATAAAAGTGTGTGTCAATGTTGTAAGCTTAACTGAAGGTCAGCTGAGGACGAAGGAACATGGTTCTGGTTCTGCTCTCGAGGCGCACTGAGGTGAGCACAGTTGTTTTTGCTGAAACGTCCCTTCTTACTTTTCCGACACCGGTCATCTTCCCGTCTACTCCCCGTGTTTTATTACCTACGTCGGCCCTAATTTGGCCTGGTGAAGGCGGCCGCTGCGTGACAAGACACGTCTGGGCCCCTGCGTGAGAAGGCTGGCTCGCTTTGCGTGACCATGTCCCTCAGCACTCTCACTCCTGGCACCTCCCCGCAGGACCCCCCTCTGACCCTGTTCGTGCCCCCGTTAGCTGGCACGGTACTGGTTTATTTGCTTTGGCTGTCCGCCCGTGTGAAAGGCACATTCTGTGACAATGCTCACACAGGGTTCATCTCATAGAGCGGAGCCATGGCGGCGGTGTCGGTGGAGGTAGCCGTGTGTGCATCAGAAATCGCTTTGTGCACGGCAGCGTATTTGAGTGTGTGACCTCCCTGTCTGGTCAAAAGGAAACAAGGTCCACTCCATTTACTTTTGAGGAGGGTCATGCACATGCAGGTCACTCGGAGTTTACTGTCCCACTTGTCCCGTCCACCGACGAGGAAAAAAAAGGGAACATGATGATCACTGGGAGGAACTTTCGCTGGTTCCCACTGATGTAACCCACAAAACGCTCACGCTAACATTCATGTCTCCTGCCAAATGTCCTGGATTGTATTCTGAGTGAAGATAGCTGGGAATGACAGGTTGGAGACAAATCTGTACAAGAGCTTCACACAATGATTTTCTGCCAATTGACACTTTTGGAAACATAAAGAAAATGCCACAGCATTATATTAATATAACCTAAATATATCTTTTTACGTTCTACAATAGGGCTCTATAAATGGCTGATGATAGCTGCAGGATCACTAATTGAATGTGATAGATCAGTACATGGTGATTAGCAGGTCTGCCTCACAGTTCAGAGGTTCTGGGTTCGAATCTTAGCTCAGGCCCTCCTGTGTGGAGTTTGCATGTTCCTCCCCTGCTTGTGTGGGTTTTCTGTGGGTACTCCTGCTTCCTCCCACATTCCAAAAACATGCAAATCTAGGTTCATTGAAGATTCTAAATTATCCACGAGATGTGAATGATGTGTA